>NW_022436956.1:26314560-26592750 GCF_009761245.1 Sapajus apella | reverse complement strand
TCAAAAAAAAAAAAAAAAAAAAAAAAAAAAGATTCAAATATACGAGTTAAAGCCATAAAACTCCTAGAAGAAAATACGGGGGAAAAGCTTTATGATATTGAATTTGGTAATGATTTCTTAGATATAACACCAAAAGCACAAGAAACAAAATGAACAAAAAGATAAATTGGACCATATAAAAATTAGGTTCCGTGTGGTAGTTCATGCTTATAATCCTAGCAGTTTGGGAGACCAAGGCAGGCAGATCACTTGAGATCAGGAGTTCAAGACCAGCCTGGTCAACACAGCGAAATCCTGTTTCTACTAAATAAAAATACAAAAATTAGCCAGGCATGGGAGTGGTTGCCTGTAGTCCCAGCTACTTGGGAAGCTGAGGCGGAAGAATCATTTGAACACAGGAGGCAGAGGTTTCAGTGAGTCAAGACTGTGCCACTGCACTCCAGCCTGGGTAACAGAGCAAGACTTCATCTCAAAAAAAAAATTTAAACCTTTTATGCATCAACGGACACTATCAAGAGAATAAAAAGGCAATCCACAAAACGGGAAAAAATATTTGCAAAGAAGATATTTGATAAGGGATTAATATCCAAAAAAGATAAAGAACTCCTACATCTCAATAACAAAATTAACTCAATGCGAAATGGGCAAAGGTCTTGAATATATTTCTCCAAAGAACAGTTACAAATGGTCAATAAGGACAGAAAAGATTCTCAATATCACTAGTCATTAGGAAAGTGTAAATCAAAACACAATGAGATACTAGACATCCATTAGGATGGCTATTATCAAAAAACGAAAATAACAAGTATTGGCAAGGATATAGAGAAATTAGAAACCTTGTGCATTGCTGGTGGGACTCTAAAATGGTACAGTCACTGTGGTAAAGTCTGGCAGTTCCTCACAAAGTTAAACATAGAATTACAACATGATCCAGCAACTCTTCTTCTAGACATACACCCAAAAGAAAGCAATGGCTCAAACAGATACTTTTACATCAATTTTTAGCAGCAATATTCACAGCAACCAAAAAGTGGAAACAGCCCAAATGTGCATTAACAGATGAAATTATAAATATAATGTAGCTTCCAGATATGTAATGGGATATTATCCAGCCTTAGAAAGGAATGAAATTCTGACACATGCTATAAATTGGATGAACCTTGAAAATGTTATGTTGAGTAAAAAAAACCAGCAACAAAAAGACAAATCCACTTAAATGAGCTAACTAAAACAGGAAAATTCACAGAGACATAAAGTAGAATAGAGATAACTGGGGTCTAGCAACTAGGAGATTTTCATTTAATAGGTACACGAGGTTTTGTTTGGGATGATGAAAAAGCTGTGGAAATGGATAGTGGTGACAGTTGCACAACACTGTGATCATACTTAATGTAACTGAGTTATACACCTAAATATGGTTAAACTAGTAAATTTTACGTTATGAACATTTTACCACAATAAAAGAGAGAACTCTGGCTGTTTAAAACAATAATAATAATGTCTACTGTATTTAAAACAAAAGTGTTAAGGAAATGTCAGGAAATAATAGGACAAAGGTGAAGGGGCTAACTTAACCTGCTACTAGATTGTTACATTGTTCTGAAAAGGGTTAAAGTACTAACTTAGGTAGAGACTAATTAATCAAGGGCAAATACTATAACGTTGCCCTTTCTAGCTTAACCCTCTAGAAGAATATATAGCTGTTCTATTCATCTATTACTGTGTAGCAAAGTACCTTAAAATTTAGTACTATAAAAACCACCACCATTTTATTATGCTCACAATAATGGAAATTCTGGTAGGGAACAGTATTGAAGTACTGTCTCATCTCCACAATGATTGAGGCTTCAGCTGGGATGACTTGAACAGCAGAACGGCTGGAATGGCTCAACTGGGGCCCAATGTCAGGGACCTCAATTCTAGCTGTCAAATAGGTCTCTTGGTTCTTTTCCTTATTACATTTGTTGGGGATGGTGTATCAAAAATGGGCTTTTCATTTATGTATCTGGTTAAGTGGGCTGGAATATCTGTTAAAACTGGGAACAGTCAATCATCAATCTCTGTAGGCAACCTCTCCATGAGGCTAGCTTGGGATTTCCTTCAGCCTGGCAGTTTCAGGACAGTTATTCTTCTTACATGGTGGCTGTTCTCACTCAAGATGAACATGTCAGGACACAGACATGAACACTGTAATGCTTTCTATGACCTAGACTAAGAGGTTCCAGAATGTCATGTCCTATCTATTGGTTTTAGTGGTAAAGCAAGTAACTAAAATAGCCTAGATGAAAGGGAAAATATCGCCACCTCCTGTGAATAGGAGAAATAGAAAACAATTCATGGCATCTTTAATCAATCAAAATAACTAAAAAATTAATAAAGAAAATAATGACAAACTAACAATATTCAATTACTACAAAGAAAGGGAAAGGGAAGGAGAAATGCAGGAAAAAACAGATCAGACAAGTAGAAAACAAAAAGCAATGTGGTAGCCTTAAGCCCAATGAATACAGTAATCACAATAAACATAACTGGTCTAAACATGCTAATTAAAAGATAAAGATTGCTTAGAGTTATGCAAAGTTAGACCTGCTATATTTTGTTTACAAGAGACATAATTTAAAGATAAGGACACAAAAAGCTGAAAAGGAAGGAATAGGAAAAGATGCCATGTAAAGATACCCACCAAAAGAACAGTAGGGTAGCTATATCAATATAAAATAAAATGTTATTCAGATAAGAAGTGTTGTAAAATATATGAAATATCTATTGCAGTGATCACACGGTTTTTAACCTTTATTAATGTGGTCTATCACATTTGTATATGGTGAATCACTTTTCATACAAAGGATAAATCTCACTTGATCATGGTGAATAATTCTTTTAACGTGCTGTTAAACTCAGTTTGCTAGTATTTAGTTGAAGATCCTATTCATCTATGTTCATCAGGGATATAAGCCTGTAATTTTATTATAACATCCTTGTCTGGCCTTGGTATCTAAGTTATGTTGGCTTTGTAAATGAGGTTAGAAGTATGCTCTCCTCTTCAATTTTTTGAAAGAGTTTGAAAAGGGCAGATTATTATTTTTTCTTTAAATGTTTAGTAGAATTCAACAGTAAAGCCATCAGTGAATTCAACTATGAAGCCATCCTGGACTTTTCTTTGATAGGAGGTTTTTTATTACTGATCCAACCTCCTTACTCATTATTAGTCTCTTCACATTTTCTATTTCTTCATGATTTATTCTTGGGAGGTTATATGTAACTAAGAATTTATCCATTTATTCTAAGTTATCCTATTTATTGGCATGTAACTGTTCATTGTAGTTTCTTATTTTCCTTTATATTTCTGTAGTTTTAGTTGTAATGTCTTGTCTTTCATTTGTGATTTTATTTGAGTCTTCTGGTTTTTTTTAAATTTTATTTTATTTTTATTTATTTGTTTATTTTTAGAGATGTAGTCTTACTATCCTGCCCAGGCTGGACTGAAACTCCTGGGCTCAAATGATCCTACTGCCTCAGCCTCCAAAGTAGCTGGGACTACAGACATGTGCTACCACACCTGATTTTCTTTTTTATTAGTTAGTGTAGTTAAAGATTTGGCAATTTTGTTTAACTCTTCAAAAACCCAACTCTTAGTTTCTATTGTTTTTCTAGTTTTTATTTCAATTACTTCTACTCTAATCTTTATTTTCTTCCTTCTGCTAACTTAATTTGTTCTTCTGTTTCTAGCTCCTTGAAGCGTAACATTAGGTTGTTTGGGAGCTATCTTGTTTTGTGATGTAGACATTTATTGCTATGAAATTCTCTTTTAGAATTGCCTCTGCTGCATCCCATAAGTTTTGGTATGTTGTGTCTCCATTTTTGTCTCACTATATTCCTTAATTTGTCTTTAAAGGTCACATATGACAAGCCCATAGCTAACATCATACTCAATGGTGAAAAGTTGAAAGCTTCTCCTCAAGATCAAGAACAAGGATGCCCCTGCTTACCACCTGTATTCAGCATGGAACTGGAAGTCTCAGCCAGAGAAATTAGGAAAGAGAAAGAAATAAAAGATATACACATCAAAAAAAGGAAGATGTTAAATTGTCTTCTGTTTGCAAATGACATGATCTTATATATAGAAGACCTTAAAGACTTTATCAGGCCGGGCATGGTGGCTCACGCCTATAATCCAAGCACTTTGGGGGCCAAGGTAGGATGGATCACCTGAGGTCAGGAGTTCAAGACCAGCCTGACCAACAAAACCTCGTCTTTGAAAAAAAAATCTAAAAAAAAAAAAAAACGACTTTATCAAAAAACTCTTAAAAAGAATGAGCAAATTTAGTAAAGTTACAAACTCAACATACAAAAATCAGTGGTGTTTCTATACACTAAAAACAAACTATCCAAAAAAGAAATTAAGAAACAATCCCTTTTACCATACTTATCCCCCCCAAAAACATACTGGAGTAAATTTAACCAAGGACACAAAAGATCTGTACACTAAAAACTATAAAATGCTGATATAAAAAAACATCAAATAAGACACAAATAAATGGAAAGCTATTCTGTGTTCATAGAATGGAAAGTATTGTGAAAATGTCCATACCACCCAAAGCAATTTGCAGATTCAATGCAATCCCTATCAAAATACCAATGACACTTTTCACAGAAATAGGAAAAACAATTTTGAAATTCATATGGAGCGACAAAAGACCCCATTAACAAACAAAACAAAACAAAGCACGATACTACCTGATTTCAAAATCCCCTATAAAGCTGTAATAATCAAAACAGTGTGATGCCAGCATATAACCATACACGTAGACCAATGGAACAGAATAGAGAGCACAGAAATAAATCCATACACTTATGGTTGATTTTTGACAAAGATTCCAAGAGCATGCAATGAATAAAGGATGGTCTCTTCAATAAATGATGCTGGGGAAATTGAATGTCCCCAAGTAGAAGAATGAAATTAAGACTCCAATCTCATACTATATACAAAAATTAATACAAAATAGATTACAGACTTAAATATAAGACCTGAAACTGTAAAACTACTGGAAGAAAATATGGAGGAAAAGCTTCATGACACTGATCTGGGCAATAATTTTGTGGATATAACCCCAGATACAGGCAACAAAAGTAAAAATAGGTAAATGGGATTATATTAAATTAAAAAGCTTCTACACAGACAAGGAAATAATCAACAGAATGAAGAGACAACCTACAGAATGGGAGAAAATATTGCAAATCATATATTAGATATGGGGTTCATATCTAAAATACATAATAAACCCAACTTAGCAAGACTACCAGTAAATATCCACCTACTTGCAGCTCTTGATCTGCAAAAGACTGAAGACAACTGGCACAGCTGCTCCGTGTACAGACCTTCAATTAACCTCCTTGTCTTCAGTCCTTCTCCTTCCAGCTCTTTTAAATTGTTAACTCCAAATTCATATCCTCTCTGGGGTTCTAATGGCAAACCAATTCCCTCAATGGAAACTGGAACGCCTATGAAATGTGTCTAGGCAAGTGTTTCTACAGTTTTTCCAACAGGATGCTATCATCTATTTTCGGTTTTCCAAAAATTAGATAAAATTTTTACCTGCTGATGAATCCCCCTCCTCTTTGTTATGGATTACCCTTCTATATTACATAGTGTCATTTCAATGAGGTTCTTGAGGGATAGGTGAAAATATGACCTCAGTCTACACACACACACACACACACACACCCCACCCCTTTATTTACATGACTTCTCTACTGAGGCTCCCTTAAGGGCAAGGATGTATTGTGAAATTGCCTAGCACAATGCCAGGAACACAACAGCTAGTCAAAGGTGTGTGGCTGGTTGGATGTGGAAGAAAACAGTTGCAAATGATAGAAAAGCGTAATCCTAGATGATAAGTATGTTGATCAAAACCAACTGAGTAAATTTTAAAAAAAGATTAGCTGGATACAATGGTGTTCAATACAATGGTGTTCGGCATAGGGTGAGCTACTTGGGAAGCTGAGGTGGGAGGATCACTTGAGCTCAGGAGTTTGAGACCATCCTGGGCAAAATAGTGAGACCCTTGTATTTTTAAAAAATATATGTTATTTTAGTGTTAGAAATTAACATTGTTATACCTCAGCATAGCCTTTATGGCTTTGGTAAAGGCAAATAATGAAGCAACTTTACAAAATGTGATTAACTGATACAAAGGTGGTCTTGTAAGCCATAAAACCTTTGTATCAGCATGTGCTAGAAACAGACCCATAATACTTCACTTAAAATTACCAGGCACAGATAGAGTATTGCTGCTATCAGAGAGAAAAGAGTGAGGTAATTTTAGCTCTTGGCTCTCACCCAACCAGGTAATTCAACTTGGAATATTCCTTACACATATAAGAACAGCTCTACCCTTATAGGAGCACAACAAGTGACCACGACATTAACTCAGATTTAGTGTACTAATAAACTTTAAGCTCCTCAAGAATAAGTATTCAATAAATATTTAATGAGTGACTATAGTCCTAACATCTGCTTACAATACTGGTTCCTCAATCAAGAACTAAAGTGTTTAGCGGTGAAAGGCAAATAATCTTATTAATGATACGTTCATTGATAGCCATTATAAAAGTGCCTGCCCCAGATCAGGAACTCAATAAATATTTGTGCAGCTAATGAAATAATTGTAACTTTTTGAAACGTTAAAAAGTCTTCTTTTTAATGTGAAGAGTGGCACACAATTCTGCAAGTATACTAAAAGCTACTGAATTGGACACTTTATATAAAAAGTACTTAACTGGCCAAGGGTGGTGGCTCACGCCTGTAATCCTAGCACTTTGGGAAGCTGAGGAGGGTGGATCACCTGAAGTCAGGAGTTTCGGACCAGCCTGGCCAACATGGTGAAACCCTGTCCCTACTAAAATACAAAAATTAGCCAGGCGTAATAGTGTGCCTGTAATCCCAGCTATTTGGGAGGCTGCGGTGGGAGAACTGCTCGAGCATGAAGGGCAGAGGCTGCAGCGAGGTGAGATTGTGCTATTGCACTACAGCCTAGGCAACAGAGCAAGATCCTGTCAAAAAAAAAAAGTACTGAACTGTACACTTTAAATTTTATGACATAAAAATTATATCTCAGTAAAACTTGTAAATAAACTTACAAGGAAACTTTTCCAGGCCTGCTGAATGACTCTGGCAGCTTTATCCTGCTTTGCAAATTCTAAGTCCTCTTTCCAAGGCATTTGAAATTCCTAAAAGAAAATGAGCAAAAAGGGTACATTTAAAATAATTTTATTTTTAGTGACAGTCTTGCTCTGTCACCCAGGCTTGAGTGCAGTGGTGTGATCATAGCTCATTGCAGCCTCAAACTGCTGGGCTCAAGTGATCCTCTCACCTTAGCCTCCTAAACAGCTACTCTAGGCATGCACCACTACACCTGGCTTTCTTTTTTTACCTCTTTTTGTAGAAATGGGGTCTTGCTATGTTGCCTAGGCTACTGTCAAACTGCTCCTGGCTTGGCCTCCCAAAGTGCTGGGATTACAGGCATGAGCCACTGCGCCCAGCCTAAAATAATTTTATGTGCTCCATTATAAAACTATCACTAGAGGCCAGGCACAGTGGCTCACGCCTGTAATCCCAGCACTTTGGGAGGCCGAGGCGGGCAGATCACGAGCTCAAGAGATCGAGACCATCCTGGCCAACACTGTGAAACCCCGTCTCTACTAAAAATACAAAAAAAATTAGCCGGGTGTGGTGGCATGCACCTGTGTTCCCAGTTACTCGGGAGGCTGAGGCGGAAGAATCACTTGAACCCAGGAGGCGGAGGTTGCAATGAGCCGAGACTGTGCCACTGCACTCCAGCGTGGTGACAGAGCAAGACTCCTTCTCAAAAAAAAAAAAAAAACTACCACTAGAACCCAATGAAAATTAAATAGAGTTGTATAAATAAAACAATTAAAATAATATTTTATATCAAAATAATAAAAATAAAAGAGTCTCTGTTGCCTCGGCTAGAATGCCATGGCAGAATCATAGGTCACTACAGCCTTGAACTCTTAGGGTCAATCGATCCTCCTGCCTTACCCTCCTGAGTAGCTGGGACTACAGGCACATGCTACCACACCCAGCTCATTTTTAAAATGTTTTGTAGAGAGAGGTTCTTGCTATGTTGCCCAGGCTGGTCTTGAATTCCTGTACTCTAGTGATCCTCCTGCCTCTGCCTTTGAAAGTGCTGAGACTACATGTATGAGCCACTGCACCCAGCCAAAGGTGGTCACCAATTATTGATGACTTAATATGTTGTTTTTTCCAATTCCACAACCCTAAATAGCTTGTGTTAGATATGAGAAGCCTAAGCTTAAAGGCCTAAGATCAAATAGTAAGTAATTAAGCCAGTTATTGAATTCAAGTTTATCTTGAAAGTCACTGACTTTTACATACACTGTTGCATGACTTCAAATAAACCTTTCTTAACATGCATAGAGACAGAGTTGCAACCACTAAAATTGCCCAGGTCCCTAACCTAAAATTAGACCTTATATGATCAAATATGAAAGGAAAAAAAGGTCATGCACTGAATACAGGGAGAAACATGGATTTTTACCTACTCTTAGAGTTATTAATACTTCACAGGATAACTAATGTTACTAATTACACTGACAGTGGCAATATGGTTCTGAGATGCTTTATCATAGTTCAAAGTGAACAAATTTTGCTTAAAAGCTTAAATTCTGGGCTGAATACAGTGACTCATGCCTGTAATCCCATGGTTTTGGGAGGCCAAGGGAGGAGGAATGCTTGAGGCCAGGAGTTCAACACCAGCCTGGGCAATACAGTGAGACCTCCATCTCTACAACAACAACAACAAAAAGCTGGGCAGGGTGGCACACACTGTAGTCCTAGCTACTTGGGAGGCTGAAACAGGAGGATTGCTTGAGCCCAGGAGTTCAAAGCTGCAGTGAGCTATGATCACATCCCTGTACTCCAGCCTGGGACACAGAATGAGACCCTGTCTCTCTAAAAATAATAAAAATTGATCTGAACTGGTGCATGTAAAATGCAAAACATGTAAGGCTTTACAAATCCCAAAGCCCTGACCTATTTAAACATAAAACACACATCTAATGTGTACGTTATGTTTAGAAAGACAGAGGCTGAACAGAAAAACTGTCAAAAAGGATATGCCATTCATTAAAAAACATGAAAAATGTATTTATATATTTCGCAGTTTGTGATTTTCCTTTTTGATGTTTAAAGTTATCCAGATGCTTAAAACTAACAGTATTTTCTTCCTAATTTGATAAATTGTTGTTTTTTAAATTGACATTTTTAAGAGTTGGGAGAAGGATGGAAAAAAACTTATGTCTTTTTTTGCTTTCCCTACAAATAGCCTTTATAATACAGGAGGCATGGGGAAATAGGTTAAGTCTTTGGGCTCTGAAGTAAGATAGACCTGGGTTTAAATCTCAACAAATTCTACTTCATCCTTAGCTGTGTGAGCTTACAAAAGTTACTTAGCTCACTCAAACTTCAAGTTATTCACCTGTAAAATAGGGGGACTCACTGTACCTAACTCACAGAATTGTGAAGATTAACTCAGATAACACAGGTAAAGCATTTAGTATAGTTTCTGACCCACCATAGCCACTCAATAAATCATATCTATTACTGTAATACAAACTATTTTCCAAAATAAAAACTATTCATATACATTATTCCAATTAGAAAACTGAGGTAATATTTAAGTACAATTATTCTCTTAATTTAAAAATAACTATTAGCACAAATGAGAATAAGGAATGATATTTCAGGTCTAAAAGATTTGTTAATTTTTTTTTTTTTTAGACACAGTTTTGCTCTGTCACCCAGGCTGGAGTACATAGACATCATCTCGGCTCATTGCAACCTCTGCCTCCTGGGTTCAAGTGACTCTCATGTCTCAGCCTCCTGAGTAGCTGGGATTACAGGCGTGTGCCACCAAGCTTGGCTAATTTTTGTATTTTCAGTAGAGACAGTTTTACTCTGTTGGCCAGGCTGGTCTCAAACTCCTGGCCTCAAGCAATTCACCCTCCTTGACCTCCCAAAGTGCTGGATAACAGGCATGAGCCACCGTGCCCAGCCTGTTAATTTTGATCAAAGGAGAGTATGTTGAGAAATACTCTTGCTAGGCAGCAGGTAGAAATAGAGAATATAATTTATCTGTATTTCAGGACACTTCAAGAAAAAAATGGTTTCCTTGCAAATATTGTGAGAATCAGTTTTAATAACTTTTAAGGAGACTGTCACTATACTACTAAAAGAGACAAATGTAAAAGGTAGCTTTGCCATCTGAGATTTAGTATAACTTAAAAAAATCACACCACAAGTTCAGTTTTTAAACGTGAGAAAAAATAGAAAAATAATTATAATGAATTTTAAAATGTAGTGGTCAACTTATTACTTTCATGTTTTCTTGTCCATGTTCTTTTTCACTGATCAACATACAGAATATAGTTATTTTGATCAGCTACAAATAACCATAGAATCAGGACAATTAAAAAACAGCATTAGAGATATCTGTAAATATTATTCCTTATTTAACAGCTCATTACTGTTTGAAATCCAAAGTTATTCATAATACTGTCTAGATTTGTTTACATTTAAAGTTATCATATAAATAATACAGAAATTCAAACAATACAGAACTATGCAGTAGAAAGTAAAACTTGCCCACCTCGACTTCTTCTAACCCACTTCTCTCTTCAATGGTTACGTGTTGTTACAGATCTTTTCTAATATATTTAAAATTTTAAAACATGTATATGTGTCTGTACGTATACACACACACATACATACTAACACATATAGATTTGTTTGCATTAACATGATCGAACTACACATATTTTCTTTTTCCCTTAATAACCTATGGAGACTTTTCCATGTTAATACATATAGATCTTGCTCCTTTTTTTCATAGTTGCACAGTATTTCTAAGACTGGGTATGTCACTATTTACTTATTCTTTCCTCCATTATTGGACATTCAGACTGTTCCTTTTTTCTAATTCCAAAATGAATATTCTTACACATATATTTGTGTACATTTGTAACTTTTTTTTTTGAGACAAGGTCTCTTGCTCTGTTGCCCAGGCCAGAATGCAGTGGCAGTATCTTGGCTCACTGCAACCTCTGCCTCCTGGGCATCTCAGCCACATGCCTGGCCAACTTTTGTATTTTTAGTAGAGATGAGGTTTTGCCACGTTGGCCAGGCTGCTCTTTTTTTTTTTTTTTTTTTTGAGATGGAGTTTCGCTCTTGTTACCCAGGCTGGAGTGCAATGGCGCGATCTCGGCTCACCGCAACCTCCGCCTCCTGGGTTCAGGCAATTCTCCTGCCCCAGCCTCCTGAGTCGCTGGGATTACAGGCACGCGCCACCATGCCCAGCTAATTTTTTGTAGTTTTAGTAGAGACAGGGTTTCACCATGTTGACCAGGATGGTCTCGATCTCTTGACCTCGTGATCCACCCGCCTCGGCCTCCCACAGTGCTGGGATTACAGGCTTGAGCTACCGCGCCCGGCCGGCCAGGCTGCTCTTGAACTCCTGACCTCAAGTGATCTGACCGTCTTGGCCTCCCACAGTGTTGTTTTTTTTTCCCACAATATGCATATAGTTCAGATATATACAATATAACTTCATATTGTGACAACACTGTCCTCAAAAATGGTTTCCAATTTATACCCATACACATTCTATGGGAATGCTTGATTCTAAATTTTAGAAAAGTAAAAAACTAAACATAAATTAGATATTAGGACTATAATAAGTATTCTAATATTCTTTCCAAGAGTGTTTAGAAAACTCCAAAAAAGTGTGTCATAAATGCCACCACTATATACTTATGAATACACAAAATATTGAGGAAATATATTCCAGCACTCAAAATAAATTCAGAAATAAACAATGAAGTTCTACAATTTCATATTCAATTGTGTCAAATATTGGTTCCAAGGACAAGTAAATAGGGGAAAAAAAAAAAAAGGAGATTTGGACAGATAGTCACTAGTGACACACAGGCACAGTTTCGGTGGAGTAAGCAGGGAAGGAAACTTGGGGTGGGTTGAGGATGTGGGAAAGTTGACACAGTAAGAAGGGTAGTAGTTCTCTGGAGTGCTATAAGGAAGCAGAAAACTGGGGTGCAGCTGCAGACTGAGAATGGATAAAGGTTTTTTAAAAAAAGAGATTCTAAAGCATGTTAAAACGTACCATCCAGTAGTGAGGGATAAATGAAAGTGAAGCAGAACTTAAAGAGGCAAAAAAGGGTAAGTTAAAGTGTAAAACCTTTGAATAGGTGTAAGAGGACACCATCTGGAGCTGAGAGTGGGACTGTTGATAGCTTCAGATAAGAAATAAGATTGACTTTATGTGGTTATTAACGATGCTTCAAATAAATTAACCAATGTGAAAATTTCATAAGTTTTAAGATACTAAAATGTACTATTAGGCTGGGCGCAGTGGCTCACACCTGTAATCCCAGCACTTTGGGAGGCCAAGATGGGAGGATCACCTGAGGTCATGAGTCCGAGACCAGCCTGGCCAACATGACGAAACCCTGTCTCCACTAAAAATACAAAAATTAGCCGGTTGTGGTGGCGCACATCTATAGTCCCAGCTACTCGGGAGGCTGACGCAGGAGAATCGCATGAAGCCAAGAGGCGGAGGTTGCAGTGAGCTGAGATCGTGCCACTGCACTCCAGTCTGGGCAACAGAGCGAAACTCCATCTCAAAAACAAAGAAAACATAAACTATACTATCAAACAACTCCTCAGGCAATTAAGTATTTTACTACACCCATGTGCCACTTGTAGATTCTGAGATAACGATTTTGCAAGCTTATTATATCCCGTCAATAAAACTTTTTATTATAACAGATGATGTTTTCACTGGTCTATTTTTACTCTTCGTGGAAAAAGGCCTACAAGATGTGTTTGGATGCTGGATTTCACTTTAAAAGCAGCAAACAATTTTTAATTTGCTGGGATTGGAACAGGTATACTTCCTGTTTTGTTTCCTCTACTAAATTTATTAAATAAACAAATGTTTCTTGTGACCTTTGTAAGTTTCGTAATTTCCCTTTTCCTTTTTACCCGTAGTCCTTGATACTGAGGGCAGAAGACGAAAAACAACTAGTAACCTATCCTTTAAAAAACGCCTTTCCCTTTTCCGTCTCTCAAAAAATGAAAAGACGTAAAACCACTTCCTAGGTGGAATGGGAGAGGGGAAGGGGAAGAAATGAATAAAAATCTAAAGGTTAAAGTGTACTTCCCGGTCAGCGGGAAGGTGGATGAAGCATTATCTTTGAGGAGGACTGGGGAGTGGGGAACTGTAAACGCGCAATATGAGCAGCAAGGGCTTATCAATCATACCGACGCAATTTCACCGAGGCGAGTAAAGGAAGCTCTGAGGAACGGGCTCCTCCCGGGCAGGATTGTAAACTAGGTGGAGGCCTTGCTGCGGGACTTTAGAGGAAGGAAACGTCCTTAAGGGAGACGGATAGGGCACGAATATCAAGGGTATGGGTTCTTTAGGGCCTTGAAACAAGGAAGGCTCAAACCAGTGGCAATAAAGGCTAGCGGACGAGTAGTACCGGCTGAAAGGGGGCGACACTATTCCCTTCTCCTGCCAATTGCTGCTGGCCTCGGCGCCGCTTGACTCCTAGGAAATGTCGCAGGCGGAAATGACGTAACTCAGTCCGTTCTGTCCCGCCCCACTGCCCTCCTAGCCCCGCCTTCTAGGTCCCGCCTCTGCCCCTCGGCCTTTCCTTCGCCTGCACCGTGTCCAAGTCCAGGGGATCCAGGACAGCCTATGAAGACTGCTGGATCTGTTAGAAGCCCGCCTTCAATTGTCGATAGCTTTGAGGCAAAGAATTTTGGAAGGGAAGCCAAAGTGATTGTCTATGAAGTTGGGCTTAGTATATAATAAAGCCCAGTCACTTCAGCCACGAACCTTAAAGATATTGAGATACATAGTGAAATATTTTCTATTTAATTGATTTTTTAAAACTTTTTTTTGAGATAGGGTCTTGCTCTGTGGCTGAGGCTGGAGTGCAGTGATGCAATCTCGGCTCATTGCAGCCTGGAACTCCCCCAGCTCAGGTGATTCTCCCACATTAGCCTCCTGAGTAGCTGGGACCACAGGAATGCACCACCACACCAGGCTAATTTTTCTGTTTTTGTTAATAGTGGCGACAAGGTTTCTCCATGTTGCCCAGGCTGGTCTCGAACTCCTGGGCTCAAGCGATCCACCCGCCTCGGCCTCCCAAAGTGCTGGGATTACAAGCCTGGCCTATTTAATTAGTTTATTAATTTGAAAATAAGAAAACTGATCCTTCTAGCAATTTGACAGGTCTTGCTCAAGGTCAAAGAATACGTGACTTGCAGTCCAATGTTATTTCTAAATGTAAGCTTTTTAGCCGATAAGGCTAAACTGGGTTTAAGTGAAAACAGGTGACCTCTTGAATGAGTTTTCAAACGACCTTAAATGCAAGCACTGCTTATCTAAAGCATGTCTGACTTACTTGAATTCTGAGTCTGACACTTGGGCAGTGCTTTAGTTGGTCACAGATTATTGCAGTGTAAAAAAATCTTGTTTAGAACTGCCCAGTTCTGCTACATTTCTGCTATGTTCATGCATGGAATATAAGTAGTTTATAAGGAAGATAAACTTTTAAGGGGGTAAAAACACCTGAAGAAAAATTTTCCAATATAATGAAAACATTTGTACAGAAAAAAATTCTGGGTAGGTTAATTCAGTGACTCACTGAGCTTCCAGCGTTCTTTAAAATCATTATCGCAATCATAAGCAAGGGGTGAGCTTCAGGCTTCAGTTCCACTTCATGTAGTTACCTTGATGCATTCATACACAGTAGTTATGAACAATAAACTGTAAAAATATAGTCATAGAAATATTATCTGTATCTTAATTTTCAATCTAATAGAAACTAACTTAAAAAATAAACTTAAATTCAGGCCACATGTGGTGGCTCACACCTGTAATCCCAGTTCTTTGGGAAGCTGAGGCAGGTAGATCAATTACTTGAGGTCGGGAGTTCGAGACCAGCCTGGCCACCATGGTGAAACTCCCCTCTACTAAAAATACAAAAATTAGCCAAGCATGGTGCTGGGCGTGGTGTCGCGCCTGCCTGTGGTCCCAGCTACTTAGGAGGCTGAGGCAGGAGAATCGCTTGAACCCGGGAGGCAGAGGTTGCAGTGAGCTGAGATGGCACAATTGCACTCCAGCCTGGGCAACAGAGTGAGATTCCCTATCAAAAAAAAATTTTTTTTGAATAAAAGCAAAACTACACAACAATGTGAATGTACTTAATGCCACTGAATTGTATAATTAAAAGTAGTTAGAATGATAGATGCATGTATATTTTACCATAATTTAAAAATTTTTAATTAAAAACTACAAAACTAAGCCAGTAAATAATTCAGAACAAAAATTCCTAAATGTACAGGATGAAATATCAAAATAAATTTAAGGTATATTGCTGTTTATATATAATTTTTATTAGATTGGTGCAAAAGTAATTGTGGTTTTTGCCATTATGTTTAATGTTTAATGGTAAAAACCACAATTACTTTTGCACCAACCTAATAAGATAAACTCTGCATATTTTTAACGTAGTGCTTATCTGAATTATTTTAAAAAGTATTTACAATAGTCACTATTGAGTACTTATGTTACTTCTAACCCAATCCAGAATTAGGCAATTTCTACATAATAGGCTCCAACCTTTTCTTATTACTCTAATATATGTAAAAATTGTTCAGTTCTTTAAAATTATCTTTCTTTAAAGTAGCCTCAAGGGATCATTAAGACTAGAAACTCTCAAGTGTTAGGTTTATTCATTTACCCGCACCTGCTTAAATCTAGGAACAGTTTACTAAGAAGCAGAACTTGGAAGAACTTCTGGGTGGTTTCACAGAAATCGTTCCTTCTTTCCTTCTCTCTGTTCCCCTCTCCACTCATTCTCTTTCTCTTCTGTTTCTCTCTTCTTTGTCTTACTACTATTATACAACTATCATATTATATTTATGAAATTAATATTCTTGCTTTCCACTTACAAGGCAAAGATTTTTCTTTATAGACCATGCAGAGAGAAAAGGAAACAAAAATGAATTGGCATGAGAAAAGGGGAAATATTTATAGTGCCAAGGGAGAAGAGTCACAGTTATATGCTATTTCTTCCCTCTCTGCTTTGGCAGTAGAACAAACTCCAACAATGGAGGACTCCAAGGCTGTTCCCTGGATGTGAGCATGGAATCTTTTATAATTGTGGAAAATATCTCACGTAGTAGAAAAACAATGTCACACATGAGGAGTGGGTGTGGGTCAAAGGCACAGGTCCTGCAGTGGTCCTAAAGGAAGCCAGAGAGACCTTCAACCAGGCATCAATCCTCTTGTTGAGACTTAGCACTTTGAAGAGGCTAGGGGAAGGGAGTTGGCATCTTTAGCTAATTCTCGGATGAGAAATCTGTCCTCTTCACTCAATGACTTTTGTTATGCCAGGGGACTGTTTGTCTTCTGTGCATACCCTTGTATTTTCACCATCAACAAAAATAATGATGCCATGCTTAAATATTTTTTTCTTTTTTCTTTTTCTTTCTTTCTTTCTTTTTTTTTAGACTGTAGCCACCCAATGAGTTCTCCTTGCCTGCTACCTAGACAGAGCCAATTTATCAAGACAGGGGAATTACAATAGAGAAAGAGTTTAATTTTTGCAGAGTCAGCTGTATGGGAGAACAGAGTTTTATTACTCAAATCAGTCTCCTTGAAATGTCAGGGATTGTGATTTTTAAGGATAATTTGGTGGGTAGGGGATCAGAAAGTGGGGAGTTTCTTATTAGTGGGGTCAGAGATGAAATCATAGGGAGTCGAAGCTGTCCTCCTATGCTGACTCAGTTCCTGGGGTAGGGCCACAAGACCAGATGAGCCAGTTTATTGACTTGAGTGATGCTAGTGGAATCATCAAGCGCAGGATCTGCAAAATATCTCAAGCACTGATTTTAGGTCTTACAATAGTGATGTTATCCCCAGGAGCAATTTGGGGAGGCCCATAATCTGGCAGCCTCCAGATGCATGACTCCTAAACCATAAGTTCTGTCTTGTAGCTAATTTGTTAGTCTTGCAAAGGCAGTCTAATCCCCAGGGATGAAGACGGGTTGTTTTGGGAAAAGGCCGTTATCATCTTTGTTTCAAAGTTAAACTGTAAACTAAGTTCCTTCCAAGGTTAGTTTGGCTTATGCCCAGGAATGAACAAGGACAGCTTGGAGGTTAGAAGCAAGATGGAGTTGGTTAGGTCAGATGCTTTTCACTGTAATGATTTTCTCATGTATAATTTTTGCAAAGGTGGCTTCAAGAAAGGATCTTGCTCTGTTGCCCAGGCTGGAGTGCAGTGTCATGATCATAGCTCACTGTAATCTTGAACTCCTGGGCTCAAGCAGCCAGCTCACCTCAGCCTCCCAAGTAGCTGGGACTACAGGTGTTCACCACTATGTCCAGCTAATTTTTAAATTTTTGTTGTTGTTGAGTTGAGGGCCTCACTATGTTGCCAGGGCTAGTCTTAAACTCCTGGGCTTAAGTGATCCTCCTGCCTTGGCCTCCCAAAGTGCTGAGGTGTGAGCCACTGTGACTGGCCTTTTCTTTTCTTCTGATTTTATTGTAGATTTATGCCCCCTAGGGACTGAGTGGTGATTTTGGTTCATTAATTCATGGAGACATAATAGAATCAAAACTACACCAATGCAGTTATAGAAATACCAGGGCTATAAGTGGTTACAACTCCTTTCTCTTAAAAAAAGATATCTTTTTCAAATTTTTATTTAGAAAATTTATTTTATTTAAAAAGTATATATAGATAGATCCCATGATATAAAGTTCTAAACATAGGTTTTAAAAGAGCATAATGGAAAATATAAATATCTATTTTCTTTTCCCATTTATGTCTTTCATGCATGTATTGTCTTTTCTAAGGTTGGCATTTTTCTATATTTTGCTATTTGATCCATACTTATAGCAAAAAAATTAAATATTATAGAAAGATATAAAGCAAAAAGTAAAAATTCCCTTCACTTTATCTTCTCCTCAGATATTGGTGAATCTCCTTCCAAACTTTCAACCACATGGAACATTTTTGTTTACAAACCAAAAAGCCATTAACACTCTTTAAAGGCTGTGGCTGAATTGGCGAGATGAAGAATTACCTAGATTAAGGCTGCTGTCTCCCTATAGAATTTTTTTTTTTTGGGGGGGGACTGAGTTTCCCTCTTGTTGCCCAGGCTGGAGTACAATGGCAAAATCTTGGCTCACCGCAACCTCTGCCTCCCAGGTTCTAGCGATTCTCCTGCCTCAGCCTCCTGAGTAGCTGGGATTACAAGCATGTGCCACCACACCTGGCTAATTTTGTATTTTTAGTAGAGACGGGGTTTCTCCATGTTGGTCAGGCTGCTCTCAAACTCCCGAACTGAAATGATTCACCCACCTCGGCCTCCCAAAGTGCTGGGATTACAGGCATGAGTCACTGTGCCTGGCCCCTATAGAATTTTTTGAGGGGCTCCACTTTTTTTCTTAAGCACATCCTTCCTGTTCCACTCCCTGAAGCTGCCTGATTTATCTCAACTTGTTTTTAAATATTAGGCCTGTTTGACAGAAGCAATAAAAATTTAAAAAATTTAAGATGTTTAAAATGCCATTAGCCATTAGCACCTGGGATTCGAGGCAGAAAGGTATGAGGCAGGCAACCTTTCTTTCCATAAACCCAGTTTTGACAAGCCTTAAACACTACATACAATATTTAAGACACAGATTCATTAGGTAAGGTCTCAGGACAGCTTGCCCTTTATTTAATACTTGTGTACTTGTGGTTTTGCACAATGGATGGGTATTAGAGTTTACCTTAGATACTTGGCATTGATTACACTGTGCTGAAATTTGGTTTTGCTTAGTTTAAAAATTCTGTTTACTGTTCTTCAGCAAGAATAGATATGACCACTTTAAAAATAGTTACATTGTTTGCCAGATTAAGTAAATATTTCAGTTAGTAGAGTACAGGTTTTTATTTTCATTTTTTGAGATAAAGTCTCACTCTGTTGCCCAGGCTGGAGTGCAGTGGTGCGATCTTGGCTCATTGCAACCTCCGCCTCCCAGGTTCAAGTGATTCTCCTGCCTCAACCCCCCAAGTAGCTGGGATTACAGGTATATGCCACCATGCCCAGCTAATTTTTGTATTTTTAGTAGAGTTGCGATTTCACCATGTTGGTCAGCCTGGACTTGAACTCCTGACCTCAAGTGATCCTCCCACCTTGGCCTCCCAAAGTGGGATTACAGGTGTAAGCCACTGTGCCTGGTCAATAATACATTTTTTTTTTCTTTTCTTCTTCTTCTTTTTTTTTCAAATTTAGTTTTGATTTTCAGAGTACATATTTTTAAATTGGGAATGCAGATAGCTCGTTTTACAGCATCGCTTTACTGAACTGAACCTTGGACTGATGGTTACAAGGAGTATGTAATGAGCTATCAGGCTATGAGTCGTAAATCCTGACCCTGTCCTAAAAGACAGAGGAAATTTCCAAAGTCTTTGTCTTAGCAATGACACCTAGTGAAATAGAAAAGTAGTGAGGTGAGAAATGGAAGCTTGCCTTAGTTGTTGGCCTATTGCTGAATCCCAAGATACCAGGCTTCCTGAAGATTGTTGTAGAGGTTTTCAAGAATCCCCTTTTCAGCTTAAAAATAATGAAAGTGCTTCACCTACAGTTATCTTTGACCTATTCAATATATAGATAATGAATGATGACTCCAGCATACCTTCATCTATGTTAACAACTGTATTGTCTTTGATGGGTATACAACTCAAATAGATTGGGAATAACTAGCTTAAGGCACAATTTCTCCTTAATGTTGTCTCAGGCTTTGGAAAAATGTAGTTTAAAAGTTATGAGTAGTGCTTTAAAAAATATTCCCTCCACAGTCTCCATGCCACCTTTAGTAACAGAGTCATCCTCTTCTTCCTTAAATATCCTTATCAGACCTTTTAAAAGAAGCTGTTATTAATGAAAGCCAAAAGCAGCTTGTAAGAGAAGAAATTATGCAGTGACAGGGAGGAAAAAAAACCCTGAACAAATATTTTCTCTTCATAATTGGAAGTGGAAGAGAAAAAGTGAACAGGGGATAGAAATAAACCAATAAAATACGTAAACCAATAAATATGTAAACAGTTTTACAGAGGCTGATTTATATTTTAGCAAGCCTGTGTATCTGCTATGATCCCCAAGTTTTCTTTTTAGAGAAACTATGATGCTGATAATAGCAGTTTTTACTCAAAAGATCTTAATGTCCAAAAATATTTGGTCATACTTGTTCAAATACAGGTTGAACATCCCTCACACAAAAATCCAAAATCTGAAATACTGCAAAATCCAAAACTTTTTGAGTGCTGACACCACATGGGTCACTAAGATAGTGACACCTTTGCTTTCTGACAGTTCAATGTATACAAACTTTGTTTCATGCATAAAATTATTAAAAGTATTATATAAGATTACCTTCAGGATATGTTTACAAGGTATATATGAAACATAAATGAATTTTGTGTTTAGACTTGGGTCTCATCCCCAAGATATCTCATTATGTATATGCAAATATCCCCAAATCTGAAATCTGAAACTCTCCTGGTCCCAAGCATTTCAGATAAGCAATGCTCAATCAGTATGGCTACATCCATCTACACATATAAAGCCACTGAGAGAAGCAGTCCACTTGGTAAAATCTTCTGTACTGTCCTTCACAGCTTAGATTTGATCTTTCCTTAAAGATGTAGCTGGGTTATACAAGAGTGTGAATCTGGGCTGACTCAAAGCTCTTCTCTTGAAGGCTTTTCCCTGTGGCACTGGCAGATGGCTGTGCTGTCTTCTGGCTGAGGAACAAGTTCCATTCCATCACGTACTTCGGGTTTGCTGGACTGGCGCTCAGCATATTTCTGAAATGTGGGTTTAAAGGCAACTGAAAGGTTAGTCCACACTTCATTCTGTTGACTCCTCCACCCACTCCCATCCCCAGTGATGCCATCTTTTCTAGTTGTTGTGTGTCTTCAGACTAAAACCAAAGGTCTGGTTTATTTTAGTACTAAAGTTACATTTTAACTTTAGCTATCACTAGTGATAATTCGCAATCTAGAAAGAAGCCCCATTCCACAATTTTATGTGTAGATTGGAAGCCTCTACAAAATGGATGCCAAGCCAGACGTCCCTACCTGAAACAAACAGCAGCTCTCAGCATTTATCTTCCACTTGTTAATGAATAATTAACTTTGTTGAATACTCAAGCCGATAGTCACACACATTTTTAAATGGCAGCAGGTCTGTGAAATGTTCCTCTACTGTGACCACTGACTGAAATATTTCTATAAATGAAGTTTTTTGTTTGTTTGTTTTTTTGAGACACGGTCGCAACCTGTCACTGAGGCTGAAGTGCAGTGGCGTGGTCTCAGCTCACTGCAGCCTCTGACATCCTAGGCTCAAGCGATCCTTCCACCTCAGCCTCCCAAGTAGCTGGGACCATAGGCACATACCACCATGCCCAGCTAATTTTTTAATTTTTTTGTAGAGATGGGGTTTCACCATGTTGTCAGGCTGGTCTTCAACTCCTGGACTAAAGCAATCCACCTATGTTGGCCTCCCAAAGTGCTGGAACTATAGGTGTGAGCCACCCTGACCAGCTACAAACTGGATATTTCAGTTCAATGATGCCATGTCCATTTCACTGTACATTCTTGGTACTGGACCAAATGCAACAAAATGCTGACACAAGTAGATGAGCCTAATTAATATTTTAGGGAGAGAAATTCCTACTATTAAAATTAAAGCTCTTTGGGAGGCTGAGGCTGGAGGATTGCTTGAGGAACCTGGGCAACACAGCAAGAGCTTGTCTCTAAAAAAAAATAAACAAATTCACTGAGTGTGGTGGTGTAGTCCCAGCTACTGGCAGGAGGCTGAGGTGGGAGAGTGGTATAGTCCCAGCTACTAGGGGCAGGCTGAGGTGGGAGAGTGGTATAGTCCCAGCTACTAGGGGCAGGCTAAAGAGGGAGAGTGGGATGTTGAGGCTGCAGTCAGCTGTGATCATGCCACTGCATTCTAGCCTGGGTGACAGAGTAAGACTTTTTTTTTTTTTGAGATGGGGTTTCACTCTTGTTGCCCAGGCTGGAGTGCAATGGCACCATCTGGGCTCACTGCAACCTCCGCCTCCCAGGTTCAAAAGATTCTCCTGCCTCAGCCTCCTGAGTAGTTGGAATTACAGGTGTGACCCACTGCACCCAAACAAGAAATTGTCAAAAAAAAAAACCTTCTAACAATTAAAGCTAGACCAACAGATGGGACAGAGCCAACTTAAGGGAAGGAAGGGGAGCTTTTAGTAAATAGTGTAACTTATTGATTTTATTTTTCTATGAAAATAAAAATATGAGAGGGTAGTATCCACAAGCATCTAGGGAAATTTACTTTCATAATGCCTACAGAAAAATAAAGTTAGATTAAAAACAAGAACATAATTTCCTTTTCTTTCTTCCTGTCTAGATTTTTCTGATTAAAACTCAAGGTAGTTACTTGAAAGACCAATCCTTGGATTCCCAATAGACATAGTACTTCAGGATTTTGCCCTAAGGTGTTAGAACTATTAT
Organism: Sapajus apella; assembly: GCF_009761245.1. Classification (NCBI taxonomy): domain Eukaryota; kingdom Metazoa; phylum Chordata; class Mammalia; order Primates; family Cebidae; genus Sapajus; species Sapajus apella. The sequence continues at coordinate 26,570,064 of NW_022436956.1, read as the reverse complement.
ACATATTTTTCATTAGTTTGTTTGCTATACCAAGCTAAATATTTGCTTTCTGCCTTGTACTGTAAAAGGCACAAATCTTAAGTATCAAGGAGAATAAGGAGGCAACATTTTGAGTAAAAAAAGATGTTAATGATCTCCAGTCTAACCCTCTTTTTTTTCAGATAAGCAAAAATGTTTTTCTCTGAGGTTCCAGAAAACCTACACTAGGAATTCCACGAGGCATTTTATAAAAGAGAGCACTGAGAAGATGGGAAGATCTGCTAATCTACATATGTGAGGGCTCCCAGCATCGTTTTTCATAATATAGAATAAAGATGAAAATATGGAGGCCATGGCCGGGCTTAGTGGCTCACACGTATAATCCTAGCACCGTGGGAGGCCAAGGTGGGCGGATCACCTGAGGCCAGGAGTTCAAGGCCAGGCTGGCTGACATGGCGAAACTCAGTTTCTACTAAAAATACAAAAATTCACCAGATGTGGTGGCACAAGCCTGTAATCCCAGCTACTTGGGAGGCTAAGGCAGGAGAATGCTTGAACCTGGGAGGCAGAGGCTGCAGTGAACCGAGACTGAGCCATTGCACTCCATCCCAAGTGACAGAGAGAGCTTCATCTCAAAAAAACAAAAACAAAAAAAAGGAGGCCACCAAACAAAGACTTAGCACTATCTTTCCCTAGACTAGTGCCTCAGCTTAGCCAGCCGGTCCATAGGCTGACTCTCTGAGCCCTTCAGCAAGCCAGGTAGGAAGTACACAGGCCAAGTGCATGTGGTCTGAGGACACCTGACCCAGCAGTGTGGATGGACACTCTGAACTGACCTGCAGTACTTGGTAATAGTAGCAGTAAAGCCTGTGTGGCTGTAGTAGGTCCCTAGCCATCAGTTGTCCTTCTTTTGCAATCTTCTTGGCTTCTTCATCATTTTCCTGAAAGGTTAAAAAAAAATGAAAATTACTACTGTGACCCACAAAGAAAGTGAGGGCTAAGTGAGAGGTGGAAAAGAGGTGGGATGGAAAGTGAACAGCATGGGAAAGACAAAATATAATGGAATTATAACTTAAGAATGAAGCTACAGGGGCTAGGTGCAGTGGCTCACGCCTGTAATCCCAGCACTTTGGGAGCCCGAGGCTAGAGGATCACTTAAGGTCAGGAGTTTGAGATCAGCCTGGCCAACATGGTGAAACCCCATCTCTACTAAAAATACAAAAATTAGCTGGGTGTGGTTGCAGGTGCCTGTAATTCCAGATACTCAGGAGGCTGAAGCACAAGACTCCTTGAACCCGGGAGGCGGAGGTTGCAGTGAACAGAGATCGTGCCACTGCACTCCAGCCTGGGCGAAAGAGCGAGACTCTGTCTCAAAAAAAATAAACAACAAACTGATAAATAAAAGAATGAGGCTATGGGAAGAGACAGAGTATTTTCCTAGACATCTCTGTTAAAGAGAAATGATCACAAGTTTGGCCCTCCTTTTTTTTTTTCCAGAGTACCAGGAAACCACTCCTTCTCCCCACAGTGCAACAACCCACGTGCAGCCCCTATTGTGATCATCTTGATACCTTCCTGGCCACCCAGGAAGTACTCTTTGGCTTCCTCATCTGTCCCACCAGCCTAGTTCCTCTCTGCATGATAGTAGAATTAATCCATTTTCATGTTACAACATATTTTAAAAGCTCCATGCAAATTTGCAGTCAGAACCAAAAAGTGTTATAAAATGGTAGCTATAAAAGACTGTATTGCTTTGTAACCGAAAACTTCAGTCATTAGTACCTACAGGCTGTTCATTCAGTACCATTAATAGTCAGCATTCCTAATTATACTTTTGGAAAATAGTTAATCTTCTACCATGCTGCCCACAGGAAAAGCCATTTGTGAGCTATCCTGGCTCTTATGAAGGGTCACAACACTGATTCTGCCTCAGGCATCTGATCATTTCCATAACCATATATTGTTTCTTAGAATCAGTATAAAGTCTCAAAATGGAAGGGTACATTTTTGTAGTTTTATAATAAAATGGAACAGCTTTTTAATTCCTTTCCTTTTAAAAAAGGAATTCCTATTTTATGGGAAATGTGATTCTTGGGAGGTTGTATAACATGCATTCATTAAGAATTTGTGCCTTTTCTTCTAACTGGGGATAAGAAAAGAGTACTATAATTGGCTTAAATGTTTTCTTGTTCATAAAGCACTTTAACTCTGGTCTTTGAATTAGTAATTTGCATTTTGTGTGTTCTTGTTTGTATGTGTAAACAGCATTTAGAAAATCTGTATTTTATATAACGCTGGACTTCAAATCTTCTGAAAATCTTCCAAAATGTTGATAAAGGGTATGCAAAATGATTCTGATGCTGATTCTTTAGATACTTCAGGGGAACAGCAATTTCAGAAAATAATATTTCTTTCAATTCCATTATGTCAAATCAAATTGTGTTGTGATGGAACTCAACTAACCAACTCTGGCGAATCTGTTATTGCCCAAAGAAATAAAAATTGCTGGGAAGCATACCTTAGCCCATTTAACTTTCTCTAATAAATCACCAAGATTTCTTTTAATTGGAACATAATGCTTCCAAGGCTCTAGTGCCGTATAGAAATGTTCATAATATGGTGAGTCCTGCTTTAAAACCAGACTGTCACCCAGCATGAGATATGGATATCTGTAAGCAGCCACGGTCCCATCCACATTAACTTGATACTTGTACTGGAAGATGAAAAACAAACAAATATAAACAAACTTTCAGTAGTCACTTGCTTTACTTCTGCTTCTCATCAACACTCTAATATCAACTACAGAGGAATTATTTTCCATTTTCCAACTTTTGGGTTTAAAAGTTTTATTGTATAACTTATATCTTCTCTTTGTTTAAAAGTCACAAGTAGCCTTTCTCAGATTAATTTTAAGAAATATATTGTTTAAATGCAAGATGCTAAATTTTAGGAAATAGGAGTGGAGACCTATTTCAATCATGTCTCTGAAATATAGAATCCAGATTTCTGTAACCAGGTAGGAAAACTATTTTCTTTCTCTTTTTAAATTTTAATTTTTTTTCTTTTTTGAGACAGTGTCTTGCTCTGTCACCCAGGCTGGAGTATAGTGGTGTAATCTTGGCTCACTGCAACCTCCGCCTCCCAGGTTCAAATGATTCTGGTGCCTCAACCTCCTGAGTAGCTGGGATTACAGGCGCCTGCTACTGCGGCCAGCGAATTTTTTCCTATTTTTAGTAGAGACAGGGTTTCCCCATGTTGGCCAGGCTGGTCTCAAACTCCCAACCTCAGGTGATCTGCTTGGCTTAGCCTCCCAAAGTGCTGGGATCATGGTGTGAGCCACGGTGCCCAGCCAGGAAAACTATTTTCAAAAGTTCTTAAAGCTGAATACTGATAACAATGAACATTTTCATTTATTCATTATTTCATTTGTTCCTTATATGCAATCTATGAAACAGGCAGGCACTGTCTCTATTTTACAATTTTTGAGCTGAGGAGACAAACCTGGAGACATTTAAGGATGGGCAATGCTGGCAACACAGTAGGTATGCTGTCTGCATATTTGTTGGATTTACACACTTTATTTTCCATTTCAAATGCACTTTTCATAGGCATTAAACTTCATTCAATTATAATAATCCAAAGCAGGTATTATTAACCCTTTCTTTTTCTTTTTACAAATGAAAAAACTAGTGTTCAGAGAAATGTATAAACCTCCATTCTCTGAGTCCCAAATCCCCTGTTCTACTCATTATATCACTCCAGGATGAAGAGGACACACTCCCAGATTTGGTAATTAATTTTTTCTTAAATAATTGGTACAAGGAGTTTTTGAGCCTATCAGCTTTTGTCACATTGTTCACATATCTCCTTTAGGCTTCGTGATAATGCTCTGAAGGAGTAGGCAGGCATCACATGGGTTTAAAAACCAAGGCACCAAGAGAGGAAGATCCCATAGCTGGTGGCAGAGACAGGATTAGAAGCAGGCCTTGAACCCCAATCCCAACTCCCATTTTACATACATGGAATTTGTACTTTTTCTATTTACAAAAGACATTTGAGATCACTTTATGTAAAAGGTATTATATTCCCAGTTTATTAAAGCAAATTTAAAAAAAAGAAAAGAAAAAAGAAAAAAAAAACTACATCAAAATCCCAGGTTAATCCTTGTACTATATTTTGAGAATTAAGTACAGTTCTGAGCTATTTGGTAAAGTTAACAACAAAAGAAGGAAACCACAATGAGTTTTGTAATTCCTGTTACCTAATAAGAAAATGTAAACATGTATGTCAGTTCACAAGAAAGAAGAAATTTGCTGAAGCCCACCTATTTTGGTAGACTTTTAATACAAGTTTATCACTTAATATCCATAGAGGAAGTCTCAAATGCATACCTTAAAGAAATCAAAGAAACCCATCAACTTGGCTTTTCCAAGCTCCTTTTCTTTCTCTTGGAAAAAGAAATATCCTGTAATTCCTGCATCTAGTAGCTGAGGATTTTTTTTGGACAGTTGTACCAACTGGAGCCTCTCCTCTCGGCTGTCTCTACCTCTGAAGAAAGCTCTCTCTGTTTTATTGATCCAGGAAGGCCCTACAAGTTTGAATCCATAAAAAAAATTATGATTATGAGTTTGATATTTTAATATGGTAAGCATAATCCTCTTTAATCTACCATTGTTATTTAAGATGTTAAAGCTCTTTTATCATCAACTCATCTTCTAAAGCAGATGCAATTTTAAAAAAAATATGGGATTGAATCTCAATTTGCCAGAAGTACTTTCTTTTTTTCTTTTTTTTTTGAGATGGTGTCTCACTCTGTTACCCAGGTTGGAGTGCAGTGGTGCGATCTCAGCTCACTGCAACCTCTGCCTCTTGGGTTCAAGCAATTCTCCTGCCTCAGCCTCTCGAGTAGCAGCTGGGACTAAAGGCATGCACCACCACACCCAGTTAATTTTTGTACTTTTAGTAGAGACAGGGTTTCACCATGTTGGCTAGGATGGTCTCAATCTCTTGACCTCATGATCCACCTACCTCAGCCTCCCAAAGTGCTAGGATTACAGGTGTGAGCCACCGCACCCAGCCGCTGGAAGTACTTTCAAGTTTAGACTTTCAAAAAAGAAAAACAGTCCTTTTATTTGCTGTATTATATTAAAGAATGCTCTAATTTTATCCATTTGTCTGCTAGTGAAAGCTCACGTGAGTATTGGTGTATTCTGTTGTATAATACTAGGAAATATCTGAAATAATGTCGGTCCATGTTCAAAGCAAAAAGAGATTCAGTGACTTGGCCCACTCACCAAGGCATTAGCTTCTTCCATCTTCTGTGTTTCACAATAAAACATGAGCTAGGCCTTTGTTCTTACATAGAGTGACCAGAAAAAAAATGCTGTAACTGAGTAACATCCACAAATCTTTACTCAAGTTGGTCAGAATTTTGAATACAGGAAAGACTTTTTCTAATATGCTATTGAATGCAAACATATATGTATAACCCACTTTCTCTCTAAGCTTTCTCTTTGTTAATTAGCCATGCATTTTCCTGAACGCCTATATTTCTCTGAATTACCTGTATTTCCCTGAATAGAGAGGAGATCATTTGTAACGCCCCTCATGGCTTCAAGCGTGGAGTGGGTGATGTCATATGTTGGAAGGACAATATCTCTTGAATCCAGAGAGCCGCACCATGAAATGATAGGTATGGGGCTGGGGGTTCCGTTGACTTTTCGATGCTCCAAAGGCCAATCTCCAAGATTAACATAAAATTCTAAATCTGGGAGGAGGACCTAAATAAACATATAAACAAATGTCACTCTTGGGAAGATATGTCTTCCATATATGTAAGAAAACCAAAGACTAAATACGACAGTTCTTTGGTTTTCTTACATATTTCTGACAGAGTTGACCATTCAAAAACAGTAAGAGAGGAGAGAAGCATGCCTGTCATTGACAGGATGCCTGTGAATTTGTCACTTGTGAGGATCCTACATGACAAATTCACTTAACCAGGAGTCAGCTACCTCTGTGCAGAGGTGGATTTAAAATTTGGTGTTTGAGGCCGGGCATGGTGGCTCACACCTGTAATCCCAGGACTTTGGGAGTGGATCAGTTAAGGTCAGGAGTTTGAGACCAGTCTGGCCAACATGGTGAAACCCTATCACTACTAAAATTACAAAAATTAGCTGGGCTGGTGGCAGGCACCTGTAATCCCAGCTACTCAGGAGGGTAAGGCAGTAGAATCCCTTTAACCTGGGAGATGGAGGTTGCAGTGAGCTGAGATCGCGCCACTGTACTCCAGCCTGGGCAACAGAGTAAGACTGTTTTCAAATAAATTAAATAAATAAATAAATAAAATAAAATGTAGTGTTAGAGAACTGGAAATTGTGTAGACAGGTATGAATGAGCAGCTTTGAGAACCCTCTCTGCCAGCTGCCTAAACAAGAAAATCTACAAAGTTAGAACCAGCCTTGTTTTCCTTCACTGTCCCCTTCTTTACCTCATCTGCCCTTGCCTCTGCAACCTGCCACTCTGCCACTCCATTTCCATCTCCACGGTCAACGTCTCAGTTTAGGCCCTCATCATTTCTTGCCTAGATTGTTGTAATAGCTTCCTTACTAGGTGATCTGATTCTGGGCTCTCCATACTGTAATCTGTTCTCCACAGGGCTGCTAAGATTTCCAAAACTAAAATTAATTCCAAAACTGAAGTTTCTAAAATAACTTGGTTAATGTCACTAGCAAGCTTAACAGAACCTTAAGCCTATGGCACAAGATCTCAACTCTCTGGCTGGCATTCAAGGCCTATCTGGGTCCACCCTGGCTATACGCCTCATCTTTCATCTGTCCACCTACCAGGAAACCTTAAGCTACTCTCTGAAAATGCCATCCACTTAATATGTAATTCCCTTCACTTGGAATGCTCTACTTATTTAACTTGACAGTCTTCTTTCTCATCTTTCAAACTCAGATCTAACACCACCTCCTCTATGACTCACCCTCCTCAGGCACTTGAACCCTGGGTACTTATTTTTTTTGAGACCTATCATGTCGGGATATAATTATTTGTTTGTATTCACAACCCACTTCCACTCCCAAAAAACAAAAACAAGTCCCACGAGAGTGGGCTGCTCAAAGACTAGGACTGTGTCTCTTTCATCTTAGATTTCTTCCCCAGCTACTGAGCAAAGAACAAAAGGAAAGGTTGAGAGATATGAATATTCACCCTCTTGTTTCCCTGTCATTGTTATTATTATTATTATTATTTGAGACACAGTCTTGCTCTGCTGCCCAGGCTGGAGTGCAGTGGTGCGATCTCGGCTCACCACAACCTCTGCTTCTCAGGTTCAAGTGATTCTTGTGCCTCAGCCTCCCAAGTAACTGGGACTATAGGTACATGTCACCACACCTGGCTAATTTTTATATTTTTAGTAGAGACGGGGTTGGCCGTGTTGGCCAGGCTGGTCTCAAACTCCTGACCTCAAATGATTCACCTGCCTCACCCTCTGAGAGTGTTGGGATTACAGGTGTGAGCCACCATGTCCAGCCTCCCTGCTATTATTTATAAACTCATTAATAAACTCCACATCAGAAGTGCTCACTGTGGAGCAAGGTCTCTCAAGCACACACTATTGACATTTGGGGCTGGATGATTCTTTGCTGTGAGGTCACTATCCTTTGTATTGTAGGATGCTTACCCACTAGATGCTAATAGCAATCCCTGAGTTGTGACAACCAAAAATGTCTCTAAACATTGGCAAATGTCCTCTGATGGGCAAAATCATCCCTGGCTGAAATCTACTGTGATGAAGCCAGCAACATGGGTTAAAGAGGCGAGAATACAGGGCGTGATTGACCGGTTGTAGCCCAGGAAGAGAGCACTACCTTTAGGAGCAGATGCCCATAATTTGCTTGTACACTCACACTGTGGGCTGGTGGCGGAGGGGGTGGGGACTGCTATTTAAAGTAAGGACTGACTGCAGCCACACAGTCAGCATACTTGGGGGATTGTATAACGTGTCAGGAAAACTGTGTTGTTTTGGTGTAAAAAACTCTCTTGGCCGGGCACAGTGGCTCACACCTGTAGTCCCAGCACTTTGGGAGGCTGAGGTGGGCGGATCACGAGGTCAGGAGATCGGGACAATCCTGGACAACATGATGAAACCCCATCTCTACTAAAAATACAAAAATTAGCTGGGCATGGTGATGGGTGCTTGTAATCCCAGCTACTCGGGAGGCTGAGGCAGGAGAATCACTTGAACCAGGGAGTTGGAGGTTGCCATGAGCCGATATCGTGCCACTGCATTCCAGCCTGGTGACACAGCAATACTCCATCTCAAAACAAACAAACAAACAAACAAACAAAAACCTCCCTTAATGGTCTCTCTGGGTAAGAAAGATAAATACTGCCCACCTCCATCCTTCATCCTGTATAATCAGAAATAAGAACAAAAGGTGGTCTCAGTTGCTCTGCTTAAGAAGAATTTGGAGTTCTGCAAATGTGGAAAGAGAGGCTGAATAGTGGGATAAGGGGGGCGCTATTGGGGGATGTGGAGAGCCTGAAAGACAGTGGGGCCTAACCACATTAGTAAGAGGCTAAGACCTTAAGATCAAGGACAGCCCTGAGAAATTCCCAGAGGCAAGCATGACTGAGAGTCTGATTAGTACAGAGATGTCTATTTTTAAATATCAGGGGTTTTGTTTGTATGTTTTTTAGTATGCACTGGTGAAAAAAAAAGCAACCTGTTTCTGGTACCCCAAGCTTTGACAAAATGTGCCATGCATGCTAACTTCTAGGTATGCTTAGGGAAAAACAAGGAAAATGTGTTCTAAGTTCAGATCATTTTGAGGCGAAGAGAAGTAAACAGCTGCAGAAGGTGAAATCTAAACAGAAGGAGTATTCAGCAGGAACAGAGAACTTAAAGTGACCTCTTGCAACAGTCGTGTGTGCCTATAGTCCCAGCTAGGACTGAGGCTGAGGTGGGAGGATGGCTTGAGCCCAAGAGTTTGAGGCCAGCCTGCATAAGACCCCATCTCAATTAAAAAATAAATAAATTAATTAATAAGACAGTTCTGTTTGGATACTGTAAATATAGACAGTTTTGAAGAAGAAGAGGAGGAGGAAGGAGGAGGAGGAGGAGAAGAAGAAGTAACCTTGTTATAAATGTCTGGAAGTTCAAAAAGACCTTGGGAGCGTCCTGCATGGCACACCTACCTGGGATGGGGGCTCAAGCCACTTAATTTTATTTTATTTTATGTATGTATGTATTTCTTTATTTGAAATGGAGTCTCATTCTGTCACCCAGGTTGGACTGCAGTGGTGCAATCTTGGGTCACTGCAACCTCCACCTCCTGGGTTCAAGCCATTCTCCTGCCTCAGCCTCCCGAGTAGCTGGAATTACAGGTGCCTGTCACCATACCCAGCTAATTTTTGTATTTTCAGTAGAGATGGGGTTTTGCCATGTTGGCCAGCCTGGTCTCGAACTCCTGACCTCAGGTGATCCATTCCTCTTGGCCTCCCAAAGTGCTGTGACTGCAGGCATGCGCCACCATGCCTGGCCTCAAGCCACTTAATTTTAAATCTTACAGGACAATGAGATCCACAAAGGTGGAAAACATATGAACACTCAGGTTGCAAATATCTTAGATGCCCATTTCTCAGCCTGAAATCTGTTTCATCCTTTGTCATATCATTCTAAACATTTAAATGTTATACCTAAATAATTAAACTATATCAATTCATTCATTCTCCTACCTTTCTTGTCAGTGATAACAAAATCTCATCAGAGAACATTTTGAAGTCCGTGTATTTCCCTAAAGATCTCCGGTAAATGTGGTTATTGACAATTGTGTAATGAACAACGGCACCTCTCTCGTCCCCAAACCTTTTGGGGACTTCGTTTAGCATTTGCTGGAGATTGATGCTGGGAAAGGAAGCAAAATCTTTTGTAATCTGCGGTTCTTTGGTTGGACAAGAAAGAGTTTTCTGCCAGGCCTGAGGATTTTCTGGACACTCACAGTACTCATGGTATACTGGTCCTAGGAAAGGAAAACAGGAAGAAGGCTGCACTCCATCAACAAGCACCAAAACACAGGGAGTCACTTCTGTCTCTGCTTCTTGGTGAATTCTAAGATTATCCAGAGATAATCTGCCCTAGTCAAATCAGTGATTTTGTTAGAGTCCTACACTTTTACCTTCCTTTTCATACCACCTTGGATAACACAGTTAGTTTAGTATATGCCCTCTCTCAATCTAACCTACTCTCTGTCACTTAGCTGATAAATTCATTTCTAGTGAGGTATAAATGGCAGCAAACATAAAACAACTTACCTTTTAGCAAGGAGAAAAAGATTGTATTAATTTTTAGACATTATGCAAACCAAAAATAAAATTCCTAAGCCTCCCCAACCATCCAAATGGATCTCTCCTTTCGGCCAAAGACATTCCAAAGTTAACCTGAAAAACTAGTTTGGCCATGAAGGGAAGGGGAAGCCAGACATGCCTCATTATGCCCTCATCTCTTTTGGAATTCAGGCCCAGCTGAACAGCATTTACATCAACACAGACCTTAAAACTGACAGAAATGACTCTTTAAGCCTGATAAGAAGCATTTGCAATCTCCTCTCTGTAGGCTGCTACCTGGAGGCCTCATCTGTGTGATAAAACCTTGGTTTCCACAAACCCTTAACATAACCCCACACATTCCTTTCTATTGATTCTAGGTCTTTAGACAATAACTTAATTCTTTCAACCAACTGCCAATCAGAAAGTCTTTGAATCTACCTATGACCTGGAAGCCCTGCCCCCTGCCGAACCCCTCCCAAACACCTCCCCCACTTCCAATTGTCCTTCCTTTCCAGACCAAACCAATGTACATCTTACATGTATTGATCAATGTCTTATGTCTCCCTAAAATGTATAAAACTGTAGCCTGACCACCTTGAGCACATGTTCTCAGGATCTCCTGAGGGTTGTGTCATGGGCCATTTGTCACTCATATTCGGCTCAGAATAAACGTCTTCAAATATTTTAGAATTGGACTCTTTTCTTTCTTTCTTTTTTTTGAGGGGCGGTGGGGTGGGGAGATACACTCTGTTGCCCAGGCTGGAGTGTAGTGGCCTGATCTCGGCTCACTGCAACCTCCACCTCCCGGGTTCAAGCGATTCTCCTGCCTCAACCTCCCGAGTAGCTGCGATTACAGGCATGCATCACCACATTTGGCTAATTTTTGTATTTTTAGTAGAGATGGGGTTTCACCAGGTTGGCCAGGCTGGTCTTGAACTTCTGACCTCAGGTGATCCACCTGCCTCAGCCTCCCAAAGTGCTGGGATTATAGGCATGAGTCACAGTGCCTGGCCATAAGTTTGACTCTTTTCATTGACAACAAGCAACAAGACTGATGTACCCTCCCACCTAAAATGACCAGAAAACACCCCCACAAAATATATGAAACAACAGTTTTTTGTTGTTTTTGTTGTTGTTCTTTTGAGACCGAGTCACACTGTGTCACCTAGACTGGAGTGCAGTGGTGTGATCTCGGCTCACCTTCAATCTCTTTCTCCTGGGTTCAAGTGATTTTCCTGCCTCAGCCTCCTGAATAGCTGGGATTACAGGTGCTCGCCACCATGCCCAGCTAATTTTTTTGTATTTTTAGTACAGAAGGGTTTTACCATATTGGCCAGGTTGGTCTCCAACTCCTGACATCAAGTGATCTGCCTGCCTCGGCCTCCCAAAGTGCTGGGATTACAGGCATGAGTCACTGCACCTGGCCTTAAACAATAGTTTTTAAAGCACTAGGTATCAGGCAATGAAGGACAGTGAGTCTGAGAGATGGGGAACAAATAACGTAAGCCCTAGGATTCCTACAGCCTACTGTTTAAAGGAGCTTCGAGGTTGTAGTGCAGGGAGGGGGACTGTAGGCAAAGCCAGGCAGCCAACCTCACTGAGTTGAGGAAGCAGAGCTGACAGTCCAGGGAGACCAAGGCAGCTCTAGACTTTGTAGGACAGAGTATCTGAAAAGGAAGTACTGCAGGTCCTAGAGAAGGTTAGAGATCTGTAGAAGGTCCTCTTCACATATTAAGCAGAGCATATTATGATCAGGGCATATGATCAGTGCATTTTGGATGGGCTCCTTCCCTGTACTGATTCCAAAAATAATACAGTTTAACTATTTAGGTGTAATATTTAAATGTTTAGAATGATAATGACAAAGGATGAAAACAGATTTCAGGCTGAGACATGGTTATTTAAGATACTTACCACCTGAGTGTTCTTATGTTCTAGGGGAAGACAGGGGAAGAACCCATCCAAAATGATCAGAGGGAACATTACTTAGCAGTGGGTACCAGTCAGATTGGAAAGCCTCCTAATTCATAGTGCTTGGGTAAAGTATACGGAAGTGTATTGCCTTAGTAGTGGGGAATAATTAGTCCTAGGCTAGACATGGCTCTAGTCTCACCTAACAAATTGTAAAAGCAAAACTTGGAAGGATTAAACTATCTCCCAGTAATTTAACTGCACCCTAGAAAAGAGCTCAAGAAGATGAAAAAGCATGGAGAGGTGAAAACTACACTGTATAGGACTGATGACAGATTGCACATTGCAGAAGAAAAGAGAATTTAGAGATGATAATACAAAGTATACAAAATGAAACAAAGAGAAAAAAGAATTTTAAAAATGAAAAGAGTATCAATGAACCATAGGATAATTTCAAGCCCAATATATGGGCAATCAGTATCCTTGAAGGTAAGGTGGAATGTAACAGAAAACATATTGGAAGCAATAATGACCAAAATTTTTCTAAATTCGATGAAAACTACAAACCCCCAATTCCAAGAAGTTCCACAAATCCAAACGCAGGAAATATGAAGAAAACTGCACCAAGGCATATAATAATTAATTTTCTCAAAACAACTGAAAAAGAGAAAACCTTAAAAGCAGCACAGATGAACAAAGATAAGGACAATGCTAGATTTGTTAGAAGCAATGCAAGTCAGAAGACAGTGGAGTCACATTTTTCAAGTATCAAAAAAAAAAAAAAACCCATCAACCTATAACTATAACTAGAGACAACATCTTTTAAAAACAAAGGCAAAATGGGCTGGGCATGGTAGCTCATGCCTGTAATCCTAGCACTTTGGGGAGCCGAGGCAGGAGGATCACTTGAGCCTAGAAGTTTGACAATAGGTAACAATAACAAACAAGACTTTGTTTCTACAAAAAAAATATTTTTTTTTAATTTGCGGGGTGTGGTGGTGTGTGCCTACAATCCTAGCTACTTAGGAGCCTGAGGCTGGAGGTTTGCTTTAACCCAGCAGTTTTGTTTGTTTGTTTATTTGTTTTTTTGAGAAAGGGGGTCTCACTCTGTCCTCCAGGCCACAGTGCAGTGGCATGATCACAGCTTACCACAGCCTTGACCTCCTGGGCTCAGGTGATCCTCTTAGCTCAGCCTCTTGGGTAGCTGGGACTACAGGTATGCACCAACACACCCAGCTAATTTTTTGTATTTTCTGTATAGACAGGTTTTTGCCATGTTGCCCAAGCTGGTCTTGAATTTCTGGGCTCAAGTAATTCTCTGGCCTCGGCTTCGCAAAGTGCTAGAATTATAGGTGTGAGCCACTGCATGCGACCTAGCCCAGCAGTTTGAGGTTGCAGTGAGCTTTTTTTTTGAGATGGAGTCTTGCTCTGTCACCCAGGCTGGAGTGCAGTGACGCGATCTTAGGTCACTGCAACCTCCGCCTCCCCGGTTAAGCGATTCTCCAGCCTCAGCTTCCCGAGTAGCTGGGACTTCAGTCATGCACCACCACAATGCCCAGCTAATTTTTGTATTTTTAGTAGAGATGGGGTTCCACCATGTTGCCCAGGCTGGTCTTGAACCCCTAAGCTCAAGCCATCTGCCTGCCTTGTCTTACCAAAGTGTTGGGATTACAGGCATGAGCCACTGTGCCCAGCCTGCAGTGAGCTTTGACTGTGCCACTATACTCCAGCCTAGGCCACAGAGCAAGACCTTGTCTCAAAATAAACAAAAAACAACTCAAACAAACAAACAAAAGGCAAAATAACGATCGTTTAAGACATTCAAAAGCTGAAAGAATTCATCACCAGCATTCTCACAGTAAAAGAAATATTAATAGAAATCCTTTATGTTACTAGATGGAAATATGAATCTACACAAAGGAATGAAGAGTTTCACAACTAGTAATTACGTGGGTAAATACACAAGACTTTTTTTCCTTATCATTTAAATCTCTTTAAATTACTTAATTTTCTTTCCCTTAAAATTTAAATTGTGCTCCAGGAGGTATGTATACAATGTTTACTGTATTGCACATGACTCTGAGGTCATCAGGTTTAGCCCATTCTGAAAGGCATGGGACGTACATGCCAGGCTGACACTGGAGTATATAATAATCACTTACCTTTCAAAATATAGGGAGACTGAGCCACATGTTCATCACCATAAAGGACCTCTATCTTCAGCCCTTCATTGGCAGTTTCATACATCCTGTATCTCATCAAAAATGTTCCATCATTCCTGTCCAAAGGTTTAGGGACATGAATCCGGACCAGCTCTTTAGGTGAAAGAGATTTGACTACTACTTTGAATGGTGTTTGACCTAAAAGAAAAAGAAATATAAACAACTCTACCATGTCATGATTATTATACCTTTACAATTACTGGATAGTTGTTATTGAATAACTTAAATATGTTGCTTATTCTTGCAGCATTGTTGGTTTTTAAAAAATCATTTCCTTTGGAAGATCTTTGAGGCCAAGAACTATGAGTGGTTCATGCATTCTTTTTTTATCTTTTTTTTTTTTTTTTTTTTTGATACAGAGTCTCGCTCTGTCATCCAGGCTGGAGTGCAGAGGTACAATCCTCCTAGCTCATTATAGTTCCAACCTCCTGGGCTCATGAACCTCCTGTCTCAACCTGCATCAGCCCCACGAGTAGTTGGGACTTATAGGAGTGTGCCTCCATGCCCAGCTAATATTTTAAATTTTTTGTAAAGATGGTTTGGGGGGGATGGGGCGGGGGATGGGTTGAAGAGCATCTTGCTACATTGCCCAGGCTGATCTCAAACTCCTGACCTCAAGCAATCCCCACTGCCTCAGCCTCCCGAAGTGTTGGGATTACAGGCTTGAGCCACAGTGCTTGGTCTGGTTCATGTATTCAAACCATGGATCAGACTAAACATTTGAATCATTAATCATTCAAACAAGATTTATTGCATAAACAAAAGTAATGTATTTTTTTAAAGCAAATAAAAAATAAACTTTTTGTTTGTTTGGTCTTTTCCTCCTTTGTGTAGGATTAAAGTCCAGATAGTTAAAAATCCATGGACTCTAAGCATGACAGACCTCTATAGTCATCTAACTTTCTCCTTGTAAAATACACACAATCTTTCTTTGTATACCATTTCAGTATCTAATAACCATCATTTCTGTGAAAATTTCCCCATTTACTAAGCCCAAATTTCAAGTGGTACTTCTAAACCCATTTCCTTAGGTAGAGAGAGATTATATAGCTAGTAACCAGACTTTTGTACAAGTTCACACACACACACACACACACACACACACACACACACACACATCTTTGTAAATACTAGAGATTGCTTCTGAATCTATTTGCTCAGCTTGAAAAGAAACAGTTATACTATAATAATCCATTCCACCTTCAAAGTTTTGTGGGTTTTCTGTTCTAGGTAAATAATATATTTAAAAACTTTCCCTTTCCTATTAGCTGACACTTAGGCTTTGAAATGATACTCTTGTGATTAAAGTTACTGTGGCCCAGGAATGAACTTTGAAACCTCTTTCTTCAGAAAGTGCAGTAGATATATCATTTTGATTTGATACCATATCAAAGAAGAATGCTAAAAAGGTAGTGAATCCTCTGAAATCCACAGTCCTAGCAAACAAAATTGTGACCAAAGTTGTCTTTTACTTCACATTTATCATACTACAAAATTTAGAATATTTAAAATACATCTTTTGAAATTACTAAACAAGTTTGTGAAATTCTGAGTTTCTAAATGTTACAGTTTCTAAATGTAGGCAGTATCAAAATGTTACATCATTAGAATCAGAAATCTTGAACATGTTTGATTTGGTAAGAAATCAAAAGCATATTTAGAAATTCACTTAGCACTTTTTATGGGCTTGACAGTTTCATATGTATTTTCTGTGTCATTTATTTCCTACAAGAACTTTGAGGAAGGTATCTGTTACTCCCATTTTATAGATCAAGAAACCAAGGCTCCAAGAAGTAAAGTAACTTGCCCAAGGTCACATACAAAATGTGTTGCAGAGCCAATATCTGAATGTAGCTTTGCAGCAGTCACAGTTGGAGGAATACTTCTGGCACTTTGGATACAATGGAGTCATCTCCTCCTCTGTTGTTTAGGAAGTTCATTAAGGCTCTCTACTGCTGCAACAAAAGTGTTGACCTCACATGGTCAAGGAAAACAGAATCCCAGAAGGCCAAGGTATTATGCCATGAGGCTAAGTGGAAATCCTCCAAAAATATCTGGCTACCTGTCAACCATGAACACTCTCCAAGATCTTATTGTAAACTGACACATGACAATCCTATTAAGGATGATTTGATAAAACAGAAAGAGCAATGAAGTAGAAGTTCAAAGGGTTGTTCCTGCCTTGGCTCTGACACATTCGCTGTGGAGCCCACCAGGCAAGGCATTTTAGCTTCATTGAGCCCAGCTTCTCATGTGTAAAGAAAGACAGTAATATCTATCCTTCCTACCTTATAAGACTATTTTGGAGGACAAATTTAGCAAATATAGTATAAAACGCCAAAGTACTACACAACCAGGAGGTAAGGTTATTTTATGAAGATATTATTACTGATGAAGATAGAAGACTGAGTAGAAAAAAAGTATATCCTTCCAACTTGACATACTTCAATCATCCCTCTCTCTACCCCTTCTTTTCATCTACAATAGTTACTCAGCCCCTCTACGAAGCGTTGTGCTACAAGCTGGGAATATAACAGTATCAACAGGTACTGCCTACATTCATAACTGAAGGAAATGCTCAATTTAAGCAGGAGCTTACTGAAAATAAACATACAGTATTTTTTCTCCATCCAAGGTCAAAGATCCTATAATTTCTGTCTGTGAATGCCAGTTTCAGATATCCTGCTTTAGATCACTGAGGTTCACAATATGTTTGTTATCTGGGTACTTGGATATATGTAGTGTGATAGTGGCATTCAGATAAATTCTACACTGTTGAATGGGAGTGATAACAAGGCAACCTTTCTAAGTTGTGTACAATAGACTACAGCTTGAGAAAATAAGATTTTTCCTCTTTTCCAATTAGTTTTTTTTTTTTTTGAGACTGAGTCTCATTCTGTCACCCAGAGGCGCAATCTCAACTCAACGCAACCTCAACTTCCCAGGCTCAAGAGATCCTCCCACCTCAGCCTCTCCAGTAACTGGGACCTCAGGTATGCACCACCACATCTGGCTGATATTTTGGATTTTTTGGTAGATGGATTTTGCCATATTGCCCAGGCTGGTCTCAAACTTCTGAGTTAGGCAATCTACCAGCCTTGGCCTCCCAAAGTGCTGAGATTACAAGGCATGAGCCACTGTACCTGGCCATTCATTAGTTCTTGAAGAGGGAAAGACTTCAGGACTTGCAAGTTAATGTTGGTGGCAGAAATGTAAGAAACTAGCTGGGTGAGTTTTCAGAACTATAAGGCACCTTTTTAACTGGAAGCCAGAAATCAAGGGGCCTAAAAGGAAACAAAGGGAATCCAAGGGAATAAAAGTAAGGTTGTCCAAAAAGTCTTTATTTTCTGTATTTATTTAGAGAAAGAGTCTTGCTTTGTCGCCCAGGCTGGAGTGCAGTGGCACAATCATAATGCAGTGCAACCTTGAGCTCCTGGGCTCAACTGATCCTCCTCCCTCAGCTTCCTGAGTAGTACTTTTTAAAATTTTTATTTTAAGTAGAGATGGAATCTCTATGCTATGCTGCCCAGTCTAGGAGGTCTTTCTAAGACTAAAAAAAGTTAAAAAAGGAAAGTCATAGATTGCAGGGGTAAATTGTGCAGAAAAATAAATGTAACTTTCCTTCTGTCAAGATATTTAATAGAAACTGTTTGTAAACGGTTTTTATTTGTTTAAAGAATATATTTATGTATATATATGTGCATATCTAAATGTACACACAACTTTAAGTCATGTACCATTTGGATTTTAATTGAGGGTCTTTAATATACATAAGAGGTTGCAAACTATAGCTAAACCAGCTCACTGCCTGTTTTTGCAAATCCTGTAAGCTAACAGTGATTCTTACATTTTTAAAATGGGGATGGGCATGATGGATTATGCCTGTAATCCCAGCATTTTGGGAGACTGAGGCAGAAGGATCCCTTGAGCCCAGGAATTTGAGGCTGCAGTAGCCATGATTGCACCACCGCAGTCCACCCTGGGTAAGAGAGAGAGACCCTGTCTATTAAAATAAAAGGGGAGAAAAATCGAAGGAAGAATAATATTCTGTAACTTATGAAAAATTATATGAAATTGAAATTTCAGTGGCCATAAAAAGTTTTATTGTAACATAGACAGGTTTGTTTGTTACATGTCCATGGCTACAAAGCAGAGCTGAATAAATGTGATAGACTATATGACCTGCAAAGCATAAATTATTTACTATCTGGCCCTTTAAAGCAAAAGTTTGTGAAGCCCTGATATACACACATGCGTTTCTATCAATAGAGTTGGAATTATTCTACCCAAATGCATATAATTCATATGAAACCAGTTGTCTGAGTATTTAGAGTCTAACTGGTAGACATGTTATCAAAGCAATGCTCAAAGACAACTTCAGGAGTGGTGTTCTGAATCAAATGTAGAGCATAAGCCACTGAGGTGGTTAAGTTAGAGGCAGATTCTTGCCTCAGCTCAAATTTCTCCAGTTGCTCTCTTTTATCTAGTTATAGAGTCATTTGCTTGACATTCAAGGCCCTTGAAGACCAGTGGCTACAATCAACTAGCCCCTTCTGCTCAGTATCATTAAATTACAGTACTTATTTTGCCGAACACCACGCTTTCTATGCCTCTGTGCTTTTGCACGTGCCGGAGCGTCCACCTACATGCCTGCCCAGCAAACCTTCTCATCCTTCAAGTCTCTGCTCCTGAAATCTTCCTGAACTTCTCAAGTTTCTGGCAGTACTTCGATGTTGCCACTGCACTCTGTACATAACCTTCAATTATCTTGTACAGTGATCAGTTATTTGCATGTCTTTTACCAACAGACTGTAAGTTCCTTGATGGACACGCATTCCCTTTTCATCCTTAGATCCCCAGCAGAATTCCAAACACAGAAGCAGACATCAAATTAGTATTTCTTGAATGAATGAAATTTTAAAAATCATTAAATCTAAAAGTGAATTATGTTTGGCTCCTAAATTCTCTGCTTTGCCCACCTGTCACGACCCTCTTTTCCCCTTCCCAAGCTGGGACACACTTCTGGCAGCTGTGTTCCCAGCTGGCCTAGCAGGGGCAGAGGCACTGGGTCATTCTACTTGTCTCTTCGCTAATAAAACAAGGTGCTAATTGGCCAGAGCCCTGAACTTAGACATTAATTAGCAAATCCCGACTGGTAACAGCTTGAAACCAGCAGAACAAGTTTTAAGAAGTTGCAAAGGTAAGACACGAAGGACAACGAGGGACGAGGACCAGGCAGAAAGGGAATCAGGATGAGATCCATCCCACCCTCAGTAGAGGGAAAACCGAATGATTTCTACTGTTTCCCTAGCTCCTGTAATCTGCTTTCAAGAACTCAGAACTAAAAAGGAAACAAAAAACTAACACGTAAACCCCTCCCCTTCCTACTGCTCTGACGTTTCCTCTGCGTAGGAGTTCGTTGGTCCAAACCCATCAGGCCCAAGCCCTGTAATTCGAGGCGATCCGTGGGCTTGATGACTCACCCCTGGAAAGCGCTCCCTGCAATCCCTCACAGTTCAGATAACTAAGTCAGAGATGGAGCAACGTGTGAGTCACGGCACCCTCCTTGTAACGCCCGGGCGCCTTCAATTTGCAACGTCAGTCCCTGCACTTTAAATGCGGAAGCGCCCTTGAAGCTCGTTCATTCATTCCACAAACTTTTGTTACGATTTCTGCCCGCGTTGTGTCCGGGCGGGAGAAGCTGACCAGGCCCAAAAGGGGGCGACACACGCCGGGGAGGGACGCCACGCAGGCCGCGGGCGGATTCCCGGGCGGCGGGTACGCGCGGGGACCCGGCCGCGGGGCGAGGGAGGACGGCCGGCTGGACGCTACCTGGGGGCGCGCGAGTGAAGTTCTGGCCCTCCGAGTTGACCGCCTGCAGGTAGAAATAGCGGACCGGCAGGACGACGGCCGCCTGCAGCCCGGGCCCCCACACCAGGCTCCGCGGCGCGCTCACCAGCGCCTCCGGGGCGCCCTCGGCCACCAGCAGGGCGAGCCGCAGCAGCAGCAGGGCCCGTGGGAGGCGGCGCATGGTCGGCGGGGCAGCTGCGGTCCAGCTCCGCTGCGGCGAGGAGGGGCCGATTGCGCCGCTGGCCGGGCGGGGACTGGGGCCCACCGCGGGGCGGGTCTTTCGGGCAGGAAAAATTGCGGCGCTGGCTCCCTTTTCCGCCTGCTGTCCCTCCCCGGCTCCTTTGGGCGGGAACGCAAGCCAGCGCCGCACTCACCCACTGCGCGCCCGGCAGGTGTCGGCGATGGGCGCGCGGGTTCCTCCCCGCAGCGTAACTGGCCCTGTGAAGGAAAGGGGTGGAGAGGCCCGCACAGAGACCGAGGCTGAGAGTGTGCGCTGGTGATTGCCAAGGCCTCGGGCACGCCTGGCCTCCACCTCCAGTGGTCTTTCTCTTTGTTTTTCTTCCTTCCTTTCCTTCCTTCTTTCTCTGTTTTTATTACAGATAAGGGGGCTGGCTCTGTCGCCTAGGCTGGAATGCAGTGGCGCGATCACAGCTCACTGCACCCTGGAACTCCTGTGCTCAAGAAATCCTCCCGCCCCGGCCTCCCGAATAGCTGAGACTATAGGCACACGACACCACACTGGCTAATTTAATTTATTGCTATTTTTGTAGAGACGGGGGTCTTCCCCATGTTGCCCGGGGTGGTCTTGAACTGATTGCAAGCAATCCGCCCCACTTGGCCTCCCAAAGTGCCGAGATTACAGGCGTGAGCCACCTGGTCCGCCGCTCTGGTGTTTTTAAAGGACGTAGACCCAGTAGTGATTACTGTGGGACGACAGAAAGGGTCCCACCCCAAGATCGATGTAGTTTAGGGGAAAGCCTTTTCCCAAAGAATGTCGCCGAGTTTACAAGATAAGAGCCAAGGCCACGCCCCCGCCCTCCCTCACAGCCGTCTCTTCACAGCAGCTTGGTTCTCTTGTGGCCCGCTTTGTTGCTTTTCTGCTCAGCAGCCTCCTTCACAGAACTGTGATTTCCCCGACTCCCCCCCTTTCCCCCCTTCCTCCCGCACTCCCCTTCTTCCAGCAGGTGTTTGTAGAACATCTACGGAGTCTGGGCACTGGGGTGGCAGAAGACCAGGCATTGCCTTGAGCCTGTGTATGAGCTTTATCTCAAAGCCAGGAGTCTCCTGTTCCTCTGTAATCGATGTGGAAGAAGGGGTGGTGGTGCATGGCTGGTCGCAGCCACCTCCACCACTCCTCAGAAGATGAACGCTGGATCCAGGAAGAGGTTGTCAAGGCCAATGTCTGCCTTTGTTTTTTGATCATTTTATCCAGTTAATGATTTCTCCTCTTTTTTTATCTGCTTATGGTCTGAATCTGTTTAAAGGCAGTAAAGATTTTCCTCTGGTTGAATGAGCCAGAGGGAACTCACACCCCAGAATGGACACAGGGTTTCTGCACCCTCTTGGCAGACCTCAATCCCCACATCAGAGCCAGGCACTGGGCAGGCCTTTGTCCACCCTTTAGTTGTGCTACTCAGCATTCTTGCTATGACCGAGTTTTACCAGGGCAAAATCTTTCCCACATTTTCACGGTTCTCTTGACCTATTTTAGGAAGGCTAGGCAGTGGTTGTGGACGGTATTCTTTGTACTTTGCAAAGATTTTCAGGAACTGGTAGTCGCTGATAGTTTTTAGGGCTAAAGTGCAACATTACTTGGTATTACTTTCACTGATAAATTTTATTTTGTGGAGTGTCTGCTTGCTTTAAATGGAAAGCTTTGCTCTGTTCCAACCAGCACTTTAAAAAATTGTATGGAGGCCGGGCGCAGTGGCTCACAACTGTAATCCAGCACTTTGGGAGGCTGAGGCACGTAGATCACAAGGTCAGGAGTTCGAGGCAAGCCTGGCTAACATGGTGAAACCCCGTCTCTACTAAAAATACAAAAATTAGCTGAGTGTGGTAGCATGCACCTGTAATTCTGGCTACTCAGGAGGGTGAGGCAGGAGAATTGCTTGAACCTGGGAGGCAGAGGTTGCATTGAGCTGAGATCACGCCGCTGCACTCCAGCTTGGGCACCAGAACGAGACTCTGTGTCAAAAAAAAAAAAAAAAAGTGTGGAACACATTTTGCTCACACTCTTTCAAAATCTGACTTAAAACAATTTCCAGAGAAATAATCAGGTTTAGCGGGTACCGGATGATAGTAAAATATGGCCTAATAAGTTGCATAACATTTGGGTTAACACCCAGTATTTTTTTAACACGTCAGAGAAGCCATATAATTGTACCTGAACACACTCGTGTTTAGTAATACTATGCCTGCACCAACTTGTTTTCCTTCTCATCTTAATCTGTCTCCAAAGAGCATATCTCTTCAGATCAACAAGTGCCTTGACCAGACTCTTTATCATTAATCAAATTTCATTCATTCAACACATATTTATTAAATGCCTACTTATTTTGGATATTGTATTTTGACTTCCAAGTGCCTGTAGTTTCGTGGAGAAGAAAAACAAAGAGACAATGTAAATAGCACATAGGTGTTAAAATATGGGTGTCAAGAACTGGCATGGTCTAGGATTTTATCCCACTTACAAACTAACAAGTTGGCCTGTTACTGTTTCATGGATGCTGTCAAAAGATACAACACTCCTGTATCAAATAACTTTTTTATTCACTGCAAAAGTAGTAGCCAGAGCTTTATGTTGGTTTGTGTTTTGTTCCTAAGCCTCCCAAGTCCTGTGGAGACAATGCAAACAGACTATGACGGATGCCTGAAATGGGTTTCATTACAAGAGAGGAGCACTAAGCTAAAGGAATTTGCCTCTTTTAGGCTTCACAGAATTAAGCCTGCTCTTTGTGGGTGGGGAGATATTATCTCATCCCTCAAGGTTACTTGCTACAAACGCTACCCAGAGAAATGGCTGGATAAAAAGCTGGGCATTGGAGTGGCAGACCAGCAAGAATGATCAGAGAAGTTCAAGGTCCATGGCAGAGAGCCTGGAATACCAAGCAAGAATGATCAAAGAAGTTCCAAGGCCATAGCAGAGAGCCTCTTCCAACATAGTACAGTGTACTATACACTACATATGAAGACCAGCTAATCTAGTCTTAGGAGAACCAAGAGAGGCTTCTGAAAGAGACGACATCTGTGCCGAACCTTGAAGGTCAAACGGGAATCAGCCGCATGAACAGAAGGAGGAGAGCATTCTGGATAGGAGGAACATCATGTATAAAACTCTGAAGTAACTGATACACTCCAAGAAGTTTTTCATTCCCTGTCACATTCATCTCCATATTGAGCTCCAATTTCAAATACGTAGAATTAAAGTCAGTGTGTGACTCTGGAAAGTCTAACTTCAATATACTTCCGTGAACTGCACTGACCCCTGGAATCTTTACATTAATGTCACATAAAATTCACAGCTAATTATTGTCTACTCAGTTCATAACATTTCCACCTTTTCTGGTAACTCCTTTTTTTTTTACTCCACAGCCCACCTGGTTAACAGTGATGCTCTGTAAAAGCATAACTTTAACTATGGCTACAGTTCATTGGCTCCTAGTTTGGAAACTGACTCATGCTGAACTAATCCCCTTTCCCTGGGAGTTTAAAATCAAGGTTAGGAGATTTTTAACGTACCGCCTGCTTTCCAACAGAAGCATTATAACCTTTGTTGTTTTTTGCCATGTATTCTGAAAACAGAAATCAACAGAAGCATTATGACCTTTGTTATTTTTTACCTTGTATTCCGAAAACAGAAAAGAAATATAGAAAACTCTCTGGGTTATGTATAGTACACCAGAGATTGGTACAGTTTATGAGCAGCATCTCTACCTGTGGTTTCTGAGACATCCTTGAATCCTTATAATAAATTCATCTTTAACTTTAGATATTGTGTAATTTTCTTTTTTAATTTTTATTTATTCATTTATTTTATTTTGAGATGGACTCTCGCTCTGTCATCTAGGCTGGAGTACAATGGTGTGATCTCATCTCATTGCAACCTCCATCTCCCAGGTTCAAGCAATTCTCCTGCCTCAGCCTCCTGAGTAGCTGGGCCTACACGTGTATGCTACAACACCTGGCTAATTTTTGTAGAAATTGTCAAATTTTCAATGCCACTAGTGAATTAAAAAGCTTACATAGGGTTAGACAAGATTAGATCCCACAAAATGCACAAAATTTTATTTTAATTTTTTCAATAATATTTATTCAATATCCACTTTATATCATGACTTTATGTCATGCATTCTGCAAGGTGCTAGGGATATAAACTCAGTCCTGGCCCTTGCATGTATTACTGTTTATATGGTACATTTTAGATTGTGACACAATTGGTTTAAATATTAACTTGCATCCAGAACCGATTTTCTCCAAAACATTCCACCTTGAAACAATCAATTGTGCCAAGATTCTTAGGGTTGTATAAGTTGATTCTTCCACAGTCAACATATGGCCTGAGGGGAGGAGATGTCAGTTTCCAGCCCAAAGAAAAAGGGTCTGCTGGACAGTCATATCAGTACATACTACATCTCTTCAAAACATTTCTAGAATGGAATTGTAATTTCCAATCTGGAAAGATGACATAATCTAGAAAGGATGATTGGGGAAGAAAACATGGGCCTAGAGGGAAGCTTAGTGCTAGCATTTATATTATTAAAACACAAAGTTTTGTAGAATCAAGTATGATGATAATTTTTGTTTTCTGAGACAGAGTTTCACTCTGTCACCCAGGCTGGAGTGCAGCAGCATGATCTCAGTGCACAGCAACCTCTGCGTCCTAGGTTCAAGTGATTCTCCTGCCTCAGCCTCCTGAGTACCTGGGACTATAGGTGTCCGCCATGATGCCAGCTAATTTTTGTATTTTTAGTAGAGACAGGGTTCCATCCTGTTGGCTGGGCTGGTCTTGAACTCCTGACCTCAAGTGATCCACCTGCCTCAGCCTCCCAAAGTACTGGGATTACAGGCATGAGCCACCATGCCTGGCCAATGATCAATTTTTTACAAAAGAAAAGTAATTTATTAAATATTCTCCTGGACAGAAGTCCTTTAAAAACTTATATTTACTTTTTAATCTATATACTGCCAATAAATAATTGCACTTAAGTACATGAATAACTATAACTTCTCACTTATTATCTTTCTATACATATCTAGATGTGTGTATATTTACAGTTTCTTCTTTGGAGGAAAGAAACTTCTCTGTCTCTTTTCTCCTGTTCTTGAACATCCTCTCCCCCAACACCTGCCTACAAAACAACCAACATTAATAACCTAGTGTGCTCCTCCATATGCACACATGCATATGCAGGTTTCTTGGTTAATGCTTTACAAAAATGAAATTTTACTTTCCTCCCCCAAGGGTACTTCATAGAAATTCTAAGTCAACTTAGTGGCACTGAAAATAGACAATTTCTAAAGTTAAAGAGGAATTTTAATGGTTTTACAATATTACATATGTAAATATTTTGTAATATATTCAGTCATTTCTTAGTCAGGCATTAACTTTGTTTCCAGGTTTTGCCACAACAAACATTGTAGCAATAAAAATCCTATGTGCAAGTCTATACATACCAGTATTTTTATTTCTATAGGAGTAATTTCTGGACCAAATGAAGGCAGTGATTCAGGATACTGGCCCACTTGATGTCTTGATTCGGCATTTTCCTAGTCATAAAAGAGACAGCAGCACCCTTGACAGGTCCAATTCTGTGGCATGGTTTTTAGAATTGGTCCTGGAATTTCAGCTCAAAATCTATCTCCTTATCCCTATTAATGAGTTTGTGAGCAAAGTATACAATTTAATAGATATTTCCTTTTCTCTCTCTTTCATTCCTTCCTTCCTTTTCTCTTCCTTCCTTCTTCCTTTCTTTGTTTCTTTCTTCTTTCTTTTCTTTCTTTCCTTCCTTCCTCCCTTTCTTTCTCTTTCTTTCTTTCTCTCTCTCCTTCCTTCCTTCTTTCTCTCTTTCCTTTCTTTCTCTTTTTCTTTCTTTCTCTCTCCTTTCTTTCTCTCTGTCTCTTTCTTTTCTTTCTTCCTTCCTTCTTTCTTTCTTCCTTCCTTCCTTTCCTTTCTTTCTTTCTCTTTCTTTCTCTCTCTCTCCTTCCTTTCTTCCTTTCTTTCTTTTCTTTCCTTCCTTCCTTTCTTTCTCTTTCTTTCTTTTTCTTTCTTTCTTTCTTTCTTTCTTCTTTCTTTCTTCTTTCTCTCTCTCTCTCTCTCTCTCTTTCTTTCTTTTCTTTCTTTTCTTTCTTTTCTTTCTCACTCTGTTGCCCAGGCTGGAGTGCAGTGGTGCAATCTTGGCTCACTGCAGCCTCTGCCTCCTGGTTTCAGGCGATTCTCCTGCCTCAGCCTCTCCAGTAGCTGGGATTATAGGCACCCGCTATCACACATGACTAATTTTTGTATTTTTAGTAGAGATGGGGTTTTGCCATGTTGGCTAGCCTAGTCTTGAACTCCTGACCTCAAGTGATCCACCTGCCTTGGCCTCCCAAAGTGCTGGGATTATAGGCATGAGCCACTGTGCCCAGCCTCCAATAGATCTTTTTCTATTTGAACTAGCTAGAGAGGATTCTGTTGTCTATCACTAAAAGTCTTAGCTGATCCACTGTATTTTAAATTTGAGTAAAGGACAGCAAAATATTTTGAATAAAATGCTGTCCGTAACCAAAATGATGACACACTCCCGTTCTTGATAGAGAAAGGGCTTTGGGTTGCTTTTCCAGAAAAGGTAAAAGATTAATACAAATCTATTAATTAATTTCTTGGGAGAAATTAACATTGCATGACTTATATTCAACTAGAGAGACCTGCTTATCTTTCATCAGTGCTACTGCACAGTGGATGACCCAACTCCATGTAACTCCCTCTTCCTGAGACAGAGTTTTGCTCTGTTGCCCAGGCTGGAGTGCAGTGGTGCGATCTTGGCTCACTGCAACCTCCCCAACCTGAGTTCAAAGGATCCTCCTGCCTCAGCCTCCCAAGTAGCTGGGAGTGCACACTATGAGTAGCAAGTGCATGCCACCACACCTGGCTAATTTTTTTATTTTAGTAGAGGCAGGGTTTCACCATGTTGGCCAGACTAAGCAGAGCTTCTGAGCTCAGGTGATTTACCTGCCTTGGCCTCCCAAAGTGCTGGGATTACAGGCGTGAGCCATAGCACCCAGCCCCTCTTCCTTTATAAATGTGAGAATCGCCAGAAAGAAATGTCAGAGCTCCTTCATTCCTCTCCTATTATCCAACAAGACACATTGATTTCCTGATGTTGGCTGGTTGCTTTTTGGGTACAAATAAGAGAGACGCAAGGCACTGTTTTTTTTTTAAACCACCTATGTGGCAGATTTCATTCAAAGAAAGACTGACTTGAAAACTTATGCCTTCCCGAGCCCCTCGCCTTTTATATTTTTTCTGAAACTTTCAAATTTAAAAACAATCATTTGAAGATGTAAATAAAAACCAAATCAAATAGTGCATCTGTTTAAATCATTTATTTCAATACAGGCATTGTTTTAAATTTGCACCTTGTCTTGTAACACATTTCATACCCAGAGAACAAGTCTGAGAACAAGTACATAAAAGGATTATTTGACAAAGTTTTAACAAAAGTGCTTACAGCTTATTTGTTTCAGATACACAGAATCGCCAGTCACAAAGAGCCGCTAAGTGGCAATACATTCACAAACTTGCCTGGGAAGTAAAATATTTTACATATTTACACTGTACATTTAAATCGGGTATTCTGAAGCATTATCATTATCAATAAACTCTTAGCAAGAGTTCTCTTAAACCCTTTGGCACTTAACAAAGGATATCGATTTTATGGAGGTAAGAGTTTTCCAGTTTAATTCCCATCTTTGCCATAACCTAAGTGGATTTTTACCCCGCCCCCCCCCGTACACATATTTACCTCCTACACAGAGTAGTTTGTATTAGCTTATCACTGACCAAATCTTTGTTAGTAGCAGTTGGAATTTTGTTGGCATCAATGTATTTACAATGTAAGAGTGAATTATTTAGAGGGGAGTCTCTAAAAATTAAAATAATCTCATTATACCCTATTTTAAATGGACTTTACAGTATAAAATTTATGGTTATAGAAATCTGGTATCGAAACAGGTGTGTAATTTATAAGGTACTTATTAGAATTGATTCCCCCATGATTTACTCCATTTACATGAAAGTTTATTTGAATAATGATTATATCTTTCAGAAAACAAGTTATGAATATAAAAATGACTATTATAAGTTACCATAGCTATATCAAAAATGAACATTAAAATGCAGTGGCTTATATGTTAAAAATACATAGAAATTTGCTATACTTCTTTAACGAAGTGCTTTATAAAAGTATAAAACTGTAAAAGGTGCTATTTTCATGAATTTTATGTTTTCCTGATACTTGAGCTAGACCAACATGCAAACATTACAATAGTGCAATTGAACACTGGCCATCAATTGCCTTTGAATTTAAATAGTAGATTCCAGCAGTCTGGGCCCCAAAGCAGTTTCATCCTTACCTAACTTAGGTAACTGTCAATACAGCCTAAACTCACCGAAAAAAAAGCTAACTTCATTTCACCTTTTGTGCATACACATAGACTCAGAGTATAAACTGAAATATAATTTGAAAGCTGATCATTAAAAAATTCAGAGTTAATAATTAAAATATTAACTCTGAGTATCTTAAAATTGCATAGAAAATGTAGGTCATGGTTTATAAAAGTTTTACTATCAGATGAACAGGCCGGGTACAGTGGATCATGCCTCTAATTCCAGCACTTTGGGAAGTTGAGGCGGGCGAATCACCTGAGGTCAGGAGTTTGAAACTAGCTTGGCCAACATGGTGAAACCCCTGTCTCTACTAAAAATACAAAAATTAGCCAGGCACAGTGGTGGGCACCTGTAATCCCAGCTACTTGGGAGGCTGAGGCAGGAGAATTGCTTGAACCCAGGATGCAGAGGCGGCAGTGAGCCGAGATTGCACCACTGCACTTCAGTCTGGGCAACAGAGCCAGACTCCATCTCAAAAATAATAATAATAATAATAATAATAATAATCAGATAAATAGAAAAAGAGGAAAGGCAGAATTTACAAACATATATTAAATAAGAAATCAAGTGTTATTTATTCTTTACCATACACGTTTGCATTGAAAAGTTCACAATACTGTATTTGATTTTTGAGCTTTTTGAGCTCAGGATTGGTCAGAGCTTGAAGTTTAAAACAGTTGACAGATTTAGGGAATAGCTTTCATGTTAGTTACCTCATCTTCATTAGCTTGGAGATGCATGGGAACCATATAAACTAACCCTAGCATTTTGTATCTAAGTAAGGCAATGATTAGAAGGATAATAATAATATACAGTAGTTCTTTCTTAAATCTCTATCAGTTCCAGATCTCTATACACTTTACCGACACCTATCATTATTCTTAGCTTATAATGATGAAACAGGCTAGGTATGAAAAATGGAAAATAAGATTAGGTCATGAAGCAAATATAAACCAAACAAGATAAAATTCACTCCTGTTGACTATCATAGTATTGAGATCAGGAATGCACGCTCTCTGTAGTTAAAGCAGATTATCTTCACTGCCATCTGTCGGCCTTTATCCTGAATTAGGAGAGAAATCCCCCGAGGTTCTGTATGGCAACTAAAGAGTTAGGAAAGCCAGAATAAATCATAAGTGATTTACTCTAGATAAATTATTGAGAGCATCATAGTGACAGGCCCTTAGGAACTCTGCCTTAGAATTTCCCAAGGGCTTGGTAAATGATCCTAAAGAGAAGACTGAATCCCAGGGTGTAAGATCTGACTTGCTGGCATTTTAGGGACTTGGCCAAGGTTCCTTCTTGATACTTAGGACTAAAATGTCCCACCTGAAAAGAAGTGTTCTATTTGCAATTAAACAAAATGTGGGCTAGGCACAATGGTACATGCCTGTAATCCCAGCACTTTGGGAGGCTGAGGCAGGCGGATAGTCTGAGGTCAGGAGTTTGAGGCCAGTCTGGCCAACATGGTGAAACTCCATCTCTAAATAAATAAATAAATAAATAAAACAAAATTTAAAAATTGCTGGGTGTGGTGGTAAGCGCCTGTAGTCCTAATTATTTGGGAGGCTGAGGCAGGAGAATCGCTTGAACCTAGGAGGAGGAGGTTTCAGTCAGCTGAGATCAGACCATTGTACTCCAGCCTGGGCGACAAGAGTGAGACTCTGTCTCAAAACAAACAAAAAAAATGCTGGGTGCAGTGACTCACGCCTGTAATCCTAGCACTTTGAGAGGCCAAGGTGGGCTGATTGCCTGAGCTTAGGAGTTCAAGACCAGCCTGGGCAAATGGTGAAACTCCATCTCTACTAAAATACAAAAATATTAGTCCGGCGAGGCGGTGTGCGCCTGTGATCCCAGCTACTTGGGAGGCTGAGGCAGAAGAATTGCTTGAACCCAGGAGGTGAAGGTTACAGCAAGCCAAGATCATGCCACTGCACTCCAGCCCAAATGACAGAGCAAGACTGCGTCTCAAAAAAAAAAAAAAAAAGCAAAACAAAACAAAAAAACAAAAACAAAAAAAAGAAAATGTGAAAATGGACAGCTCTGAGGAAATGGGAAAAACCAGTTGCTGAGAGAGCTGCAGTAGGTCAGTCCCACGAAGGGATGCCTACTTCCTGTCTCTGCTCCTCAGCTATGTTCTCTTCATAAGCAGAAATCTGTGACCAGGAAACTCTCTGTATGGTGAGGTGGCCTGGCCTAAGTCCTTGGCTTATCTAAAAGCCCTTAATAATCCAGACCTTAATAATCTCCCACAGTTTCAGAGGAATTTCTAGGACTGCTAATCTCCTGTTGGCTTACTAGGGATTCAGGTCCTCATCTATAACCTCAATAGTTGCTTTGACCATGTGCCTCCCAGGCTCCACTATGGATATAACAGGATGTACTTAGAAAATTCCTTTATTTTGGGGTTTATTTTTTCCTTTTTGCAACCAGTTTCTCAGGTTAAAAAAAATTCCTTATCTTTGTTTGAAAGAGAAAACCACCACCTGAAACTTCCTAAATGTTCATGAGTCAAACAGGATGATAACATTTACCCCATTGTTATCGTCCCTACCTTTTATTTAATGTCATGAGCATAAGGTGTGGACCCGAAGAACAAATACAGAGTTTTGCAGTTGTGCTGGGTAATGCCTAAGTTTTGTATGTACCTGGGATACTAGGGTTGTAAATCACAATTAAAGATGAAAAATGGTAGGAGGGAAGTAAAGCAGAAAGCCCAAATCAGACAGTGAATTAGGGATTAAGTGGGCGTGGTGGAAAGGCAGGCTAAGAACATTTAGAGAGAGAAAAAAATAGCAGAGACTCTCTCAGAACAAGAATTCATTGTTCTAGCTTTCAGGAAGTGTCTATATTGGGTGTGGAGGAAAAAAAAGGAGATGTGGGACATTTCAGAGAAGACACTGCCCAGACTAGATCTTTTATCCTCCCATGCATGTGCACATATACACCTCAGTTCCATTATAAGCTTTTGGTGGAAAAGGTAAAGCATTTTATTGAAAAAGCCTCACAGTTCTGACTCTTTGTCCTTTTCATCCAGGTAGTATTCATCATCTGTGGTTGTGTCTGTATCACAATCTGAGTCCACTGGGTCGTCTTCATAGATATTGAGTGGTTCACTTGGAGATAAGCCATCTTCTGGCATCTGACTACTGGGAGAATTTGAGCTTAATGACTCTGAGGGTTTGGGAGCGTTCATCGAATCATCTTTCAGGAAGCCCGGGTTCTTAAGAAAACTTGGTTTCCATAACCTTCCTTGTGTAAGTGACCTCTTTACATTCTCTAAGAAAGCTAACTGTTGTTCTTTCCCAAAGATCCCATAGTCGATAGGTCTGCATATAGATGTTGCAGACTTGGGACCTGCTTTTGTCCCGCTGCGAAAAGTCCAACTTTCATTTCCATCACAGGAGGGGAGTTCAGAGAAAGATTTGAATCTTCGACTGTACCCATTGTTGATAGAGAATTCATTCCCAAGGGTCAGTCGACTCAGGGCATTGTCAATAGAAGTACTTTCAGAAAAATGGCGCTCCCTGACTTTCGGAGGATGACTTTTTCGTAGCAGATCGCCATGCACATTAATGCTTTTTAAACTCTTTGAACGATAGATGTGTGGCTCAGGTTCCCACTCCAGAGATGAAGCACTCCTTTGTTGCTGCCGAAAACTGGCCAGTGGGATGCTTACTCCAGATTTCTGTGCAGGCTCCAGTGGAAAAGGAGGGCTCAGCCTCCTCTGATCGTCAGAGAATTCTGCTTCCCTGAGGCTGGTGAATGTGAGCAGGGATGGGGCTCCTGATTCTCCTTCTAAATTCTGAGCTATTGTGACGTCTTTAGAATTCTCATACTGTTGTTGTGATCCTGGGACATTTTTAAACTCATTCTGATGTCGTTGTGAAATGCTGTTAGACTTCTGGTTGCTGGCGTGTGTAGAAGATTCTCTGTTGGGTAGTAAAGTAGTGGGGAGAGGCTTCTTGGACTTCTTCATGTGCATTCCATCTTCACTCAACCTGCTTTCACCTCTGGATTCTGCAGACTTTGGAGTAGGCTCAGGGAAGAGTGGGTTGCACTCCACTGTGCCAACAGGTAAATGGTCAAAGCCAGACCTACTCCTACTTTTGGGGAAGATAGTAGCTACATGTCTTCTAGGGCTTACATCTTTAGCTGGGAATTTTCTGCTTGCTTTAGACATGGCTGCCAATCTGTGTTTACCTGAAGATCTATTTTCCCCCTTCACTAGGTCTTCCAAGGTGGTTTTATTTTTATTGTTTCCTTCAGGAAGGGAAGGTTGATCCCATGCTAACTGCATTTCATCTTCAGCCTTCCTGCTCTCTGTCATATTTGCCTTCTGACTTCTTTGAGGTAATTCTCTAGGTCCAGACTGCAGATTTCCTAAGTCTGGTTCATCTGACTGAGTCTCCTCACCAAGCCATAGTTTATGCAGTGCTGGAGTAAGAGCAAAGACTTGGCTCTCTGAGTGAGAAAGTGTTTCATTAGTCATTCTTTGGCAGTTGGTGTCAATGTCCCCTCTGCCTTCCCTAGGCTGTGAGCCATTGGAGCCATCACCTACAGCTGTGGATATGTGATCTTTCTGAGGACACTTCCCATTTCCAGTAAATGGAATGGTTCTACCACTCCCTGTACACTCCCAAGAACTTCTTCTGGTTTGGGAATTTCCAATATTATTTTCTGAAAGAGCTGGAAGACTAGAGGGACCACTGTCACTTGAATTAATGGATTGTTGGCAATTTTCGGATCTTTCTTTGGAAACATTTTTTCCCTGAAGCATCAATAAAGTATGCAGGGTTTCACTTTGCAATTTTTTGCCTCCTTCTTTCCTGTTTTCTGAATCCTCTAAAGGTGTTTTAGCTAAATTATCTGAAAAATTCTCTCTAACTTTAGATTCCTCTTTAGGAAGAGAAACAGCTGCCTCAATAGAAGCCATTTCCTGTAATGTAGGCTCTAGGAGCCCGCTATTTGATAATCGGAAGGCAGTCATATTTTCAATGATCAGACTCTGATCAGAGTTGACCGACATCTTTAGATCTTCACACGAAGGTGTTCCTGACTGCTCTTGTGTAGAATGATTCTGTGCGTCTTTTTCTAGAGCATTGGGAAAGGTTTCAGTCTCCACTCGAGGTGATTCTATAAGTGAATCAGTATTTTGTGTATATTGTTGAAGGAGGTTACAGAATTTTTTGCTGGGTTTCCTTGGTAGAGTGTAATATATTGAGACCACCTCCAGACATTTTACATTATCTTCATCACCAGAAACAGAAAACATACTAGTTGTCTTAACTTTATGTAAAGTTTTTTCCCGTTCTTTTCCTGACAAGTCTGAACAAAAAGGTAAAGGGTCTTCATTTGAAAGGGCAAATACACTTCTCCTGGAGGCAGCCATTTTACCTTCCTTCTCAGTGAATTCTTGGAAGTTTTCCTTTTGGTGGTGTCTTTTGGTTAAAGAACAATCTCTAACAGATGAGTCACTTTCCACAGGGCAAATAATTCTCTCCCAAAGCCTTGGTGTTAGCTCAGAAGCATCCGTGCCTGAGGCCAATGGCTTTTTTCTTTCTTCTCTTCCAGTTGAGGCATGTGGCTCCCCTGAGGGACATGACATAGCCCTCTTGGTGAGGAACGGAAGTGGTCCTTTTCTAAAAGAAGTAGATCCACCGCTTTTCACATTTGTCATTCTCTCTGTGGTTTCAGGTGCTCCCAGGGCTGAGTCTGAAACGACTTTGGAACATTCAGTCACCGACTCAGGAGAACCGGGACTAAATTTGTTTAATGTACAGTTCCCCATTGTATCTTCTACATTATTTTTGATTTGGAAGGGAAGTGGCCCATTCCTCAATGAAGCAGGCATTATTTGACTTCCTGACTGCCTGCCATGTATGAGAAAACTGCTTGATTTTCTTGGCAAGGTACAATAAATTGTGTCAAGCTCGGAAGCTTTGGAATTGCTTTGATTTGCTTCAATGAGGCTCCCACGACCACTGGTGGGTACTATTCTATTTTCTGTTTTGCTTAACTTTTCAATACAGGATATATGATGCCTTATTTTTCCTTTTCCCCTTCCAGTCCTAAAAGGAGAGTGTGAATGGCATTTGACAACATCAACCACTTCATCATGTGCAGGCACATGACTATCATTTCTCTCTTGGCTTTCTGAGTGACTTACAACAAACTGATTATTTTGGCCCTTCCCAGCATTGTCTTTTTCTTCTCTTTCTCCCAGTGATGAATCTTTGTCTGAAGGACTTCTCCTGGAGAACACTGTAGTAGATGGAACCACAGGAGCATCAAGGGAAGAATTACTGGAGGGTGAGGAATCTGGTATTGCAGCTGATGACAGAGCTAAAGAATCACACGAGGTCTTGTGGCCAGCAGCCAACTTGCCACAGTTGGTAGAATGAATTGCAGCATATTGTTCTCCCTCAGTATCTAAAATAACAGGCTTTTCTAGAGATTGTGCATTTTGAGTATCAGTCGGTACGGAGCTCCAGTGGTTATTTGTAATAATGCTTGAAATATCTTCATTAGTTACAGTTAATTCCTGGTGACAACCTTGGTCTGGCCTGGGGAGAGATGGTGGTGTTCTGTGTTCCTGAATGAAAGGAAGGGAAGCTGTCGAGCCAAGTTTTC
Source organism: Sapajus apella (assembly GCF_009761245.1). Classification (NCBI taxonomy): domain Eukaryota; kingdom Metazoa; phylum Chordata; class Mammalia; order Primates; family Cebidae; genus Sapajus; species Sapajus apella. The sequence goes on along the minus strand of NW_022436956.1, from coordinate 26,534,487 downwards.
TATTCCCAGTAAACCTCTCATCTTGTTTAATGTCATTGGATTTATCTTTATACGGTACATACGTTTTGGAGGTATCTTTCCGGGAAAAGACTCTGGGTGGCTTTTTTGAACTTATTGTGGTAGATGCATTAAAATCAAACCTGTTGCTCTTGGCTGAGTCCTGAGAGAAGGGATTTTGAAAATCAGGTAAATGGTTTGACGTCCCTGTCTGTGAAACAGGCAGGGGTATTTCACTTGCCTTCTTTGTCTGGTCCATCTTGCTTAGCTGTCTGTCTTCTTTTGAAATAAATTCATTTAAGTCTTTCTCACTATTTACTTCTTTGATATTGTGCTGGCTTTTGGCAAGAGGCAGAGAGTCAGTTGAATTGCTGTTGGTCATAGTGACTTCTGCATGGCTTCTCATTGGATGAGAGGCAGGCTTATTAAGAATAATTTTCGGCAAAGTGCCTGTGGGATTCTGCAAGTTGGAACTCTGAGAATTCCTTCTGTCATCAGAAATCTGGGAAAAGGAAGTTTTGAATGAGGGTGCTAGAGTCTGAGCAATTCCAAATGAGGAAGCTTCTTTGTTTATATGTACTTCTACAGGAGAACTGTCCTCCTGTTGACTTACCAACTCACCAGATTTGATGTGACAGCTTGAACCAGTCATGGAGCAAACATTTGGCGTGCCAAAATGAGGAGTCAACTGGTTCTCATTACCATGTGATACCTCCATCCTCTCCAGTGTGGATGTGTGAAAATCAAACTGCCAGGGAGGTGGCTCCTCTTGGCCTCTGGAAACATCTGTTCCATAACCAGAAGAAAATGATTCCCAGTGTTCAGAAGAAACACTATGGCTATGAATAGCTGATGCACTATTTGCTTCCATGGAAATCATTTCAAAGTCTCTGTCAGAAGAACTGAATGAATTCCTGGTTCGATGAAAGTCAGACCAGGAAGAATGTCCTTTCTGCTGACCCCCAAAAGGACTTTGTCCAAATCTCCTCTGTTCTCTGCTTTGTCCAAAGGTACTGCTGAAGAAAGATCTGGCAAATGGGTTGCTTTGATGGTAGAATGGCATATTCTCTGAGTTCTCAAAAGTGTCAGGACTCATTGCATTCTCCATGGGGGCATTTAAACTAACATGGTGGTAAACATTCTGTGAATGGTATGACTCATAGCTCCTATTCTCCTGAAAATACCTGGGATACGCATACTTGTCAGCAGGGTCAATTTCCATTGGTGATGGTGCCCTCAGGAACTCTGCCTGGTTCTGCCTATCTCTAGAGAAATCTGATCTGTTCCATATGATGGATGATAAAGGAGTTCTCTTTGGACTCTGCCGGTGCCTTAGTGGTACAAACACACTCTTGTTCTGAGTTGTGGCTGGAAAATGTAAGCTTCTTGCTGTGAAATGCCCTGTGGCTGGTAAGGCCGACCGTTGCCTACTGTCAAAGCACAGCGAAGTACTTCCAAAAGTATTCTTTTGCACATGATCTTCTTTAAAGGCTCTGGGCTCCCTTGTTCTATACATATCATAAATTGTCCTTGTCCTAGGAGAAAAGGTTTTAAAACCTTCCCTAGGAGCTCCTGGTCTTAGGATGTCATAGATAGACATATTGGAAGTGTCATTATAGTGTTTTTTGTGCCTTTCTGTGATATTACCATGTCTGTTCCCACTGGAATAAAAATGACTAAACTGTGTTCTTGATCCACAGTTGAGGGGCGTTCTGGTGTTCACTGAGCTTGCAGACTGTTCCTGAGCCAATTTGCTATCCAAGTCATCTAAAACTGAAAAGAGAAAGTGAATCAACTTTTTTATATATGTTTTTACAGTTTAGTAATGAGTTGAATCATTGAAGCCTCCTTTTTAAGAAACATAATCATTTATAATTTTTTTTTTTTTTTTTTGAGACAGAGTTTCCCTCTTGTTACCCAGGCTGGAGTGCAATGGCGCGATCTCGGCTCACCGCACCCTCCGCCTCCCGGGTTCAGGCAATTCTCCTGCCCCAGCCTCCTGAGTCGCTGGGATTACAGGCACGCGCCACCATGCCCAGCTAATTTTTTGTATTTTTAGTAGAGACGGGGTTTCACCATGTTGACCAGGATGGTCTCGATCTCTTGACCTCATGATCCACCTGCCTCGGCCTCCCACAGTGCTGGGATTACAGGCTTGAGCCACCGCGCCCGGCATTCATTTATAATTTTTTTATGATATTATCATAAATGTAATTTTGATTATATTTTTTAGACTGACTTTTACAAGACTATAGTGAAAATTTCTTTCCTACTTTTTCAAATCACATTTTTTCAAAGTAAACCTTTCATAATTCCTTAAGACAACAGAACTATATTTTTCTAACAATGAATTTTAGTCATGGTTTCTTTTAGTGCATCTAAAATGTAATGAGTTTTTTTAAGATATGGGCTAGTAATAAAAAAGAATTAATAATGCAGACATTGAATAATTTGATAATTGTTAGTATTATTAAGCCTTGTCTTTCTGTTTCTTTCATGTCACTAGGTTGCTACAATATTTCCACCTGTGTATACCTCCTGGGATCATAATAGAAATGAGCCTCTTACAGAGCATATGATTTCTGTGTTGCACTGTTAAGAAAACAGCATTTTCGGCCAGGCAAGGTGGCTCACGCCTGGAATTCCAGCACTTTGGGAGGTCGAGGTGGGCAGATCACCTGAGGTCAAGAGTTCAAGACCAGCCTGGCCAACAGGGTGAAACCCTGTCTCTACTATAAATACAAAAATTAGCCAGGTGTGGTGGTGCACACCTGTAATCCCTGCTACTCAGGAGAACTGCTTGAAACTGGGAGGCAGAGGTTGTAGTGAGCTGAGATCATGCCACTGCACTCCAGCCTAAGTGACAGAGAAAGACTCTATCAAAAAAAAAAAGGAAACAGTATTTACACTAAAAGTTTACACCTAATTTATGAACATACTTAGTTGGATGGATTTGAACAATATATATAATTAAAAGTGCTATATATTGTTATTAAATAATATGCCAATGTTAGATTTTTTTTCTGGAAAAATTAACATCCATTAATATTCCTATAAGACAGCACTTTCTGTGTGTCAGGCAGAATCCTAAACACTTAATATATTAATTCATTAAATCCTCACATAACCTTAGAAGGTTGGTCCTATTATTCTTCTTATTCTATAATGAGGAAACTGAAGCAAGAAGAAATTAACTAAATTGCTAAGATCGCACAGCACTGGGATTGGAACCCAGACGGTCTGTTTCCTGAGTCCATGCATGCAACCACTGTGCAATGCAACCTCTGTGTCATAAGAGCTCACTTTTTATTTTCTGCTCTTTATGGACTATACAGATGATTTTACTATAAGATGAGCTCATAGTTTTACAAAGACATGAAGTTGCTATTGTCAAATAATTATTATTTTTCTTCAGTAGCAAACTCAGGGAGTGGTGCCAAAGTCAGTGTCCAGGGACCTCTTTATGATAACTGAAGACCTAGACCAAGCCCAGACCGAGGGCTCATGCTCTCTAGGATCACAGCCTCTGTGATCTCAGACACGCCACAACATCCTTTTGGGGACACAGTTGGCTTTTCTTTGAATTGTATTAATTTAATTGTATGTGACAACTTTTCCTCAATAAAAACCCATTAGACTTTGAATAGAATCATAATCCTTTGAGGTTTGTAGACTCTTTAAGACCCACTCTATAGTAGTATAATTTACTATTTTCATGTTCAATAAATATGAATAAATTATAAATTTGATTTTAACTGTATAATGACAAGGAAAGTAAGTGTCTGAGCATACATAGGTGAAATGTACATGCAATATGCCAATTATGTTAGGGAAGCTGCTAAAGGGATTTTTAAAAATCTGTTCTGGATTTTCCCTACCCTATTTTAACTGCAGGTTGGTGCTATTAAGTTTGTGCAGCCAAAAGAAAAACTGATCTTGAATATTAAGGATATGTAATTAAGGAATCCTTTAGGGAATAATCTGCCAATGTTTTCATGAAAATATTTATTTACCCCTCCTAGGGCCTGAAGTAATTTGTTCCCTATAGCCACAATAAAATAATTAAACAATGCTGAAGTATAAGGTGGAGCAAAAACAAAACAAAACAAAACTGCATAATGAATAAAAATCTATCTTTAAAACAAATCATAATGAAAATCTCTTTGATATCCATTCTCCCTTTCAAGCTGTTTATGTTTTCCTTTCCCCTTAAAGCCCTGGCTGACCACAAGAGCAAAATGTAGTTAGAACAGAAAATACAGAAAGGTATAACAAAATAGGTAAAATCACCAGGAATTCTACCTAGAGGTAACCACTCTTAACATCTCCATGACAGGATTTTAAATTAAAGCCACTTAGAATCCCAGATTAACAATGCTGTTTTACTCACCACTCCTGAGTTCAGAAAAATTCCTGCTCTGCTTCTGTACTTTATTCAGAAAGGCCACATTATTATCATTTTCATTCCATAAACAGTAGCTCTCCTTTTCCAACAAAACCTTCATTTTGGATCAGTGATTTTCCTCTGGTCTCTGCCAGGAAGTGTCTTCCTGAAGAAAGCCCCTAGGTTGACTGCTCAGCTGGCTGTCTCTCCCCGACTGCTGTCCCACAGGATAAGGGCCAGGTGATGGTATTGGCTTTGCAAACTAAACAGTTCCTCAAGGTGAAGCTGGTGATAACTTCAGAGTTAACTTTTCAAATGGCTGGGCTTATACAGAGTAACCTTTGTAAAAGTGAACTATGATCATATAATGATAAGATACATGTGCATTTGGAACGCCACCGCTTTTGGAACCTGTTTCAGTTTTTATCATTGTGCAAGGTTAATTGTTTAGTGACAATTAGATTTTGTCACAGTGCATTTGGGTCCTAATCTGGAACAATAAAAGTCTATTAAACAGCAAACTTTGTAGATGTGTTTCCTAAAGATGTATTTCCTTTTTACCTGAGGTTAAATATTTATTTATTTATTTATTTATTTTTCTGAGATGGAGTCTTGCTCTGTCACCCAGGCTGGAGTGCAATAGTGTGATCTAGGCTCACTGCAACCTCTGTCTTCTGGGTTCAAGCAATTCTCTTGCCTCAGCCTCCCAAGTAGCTAGGATTACAGGCACATGTGACCACATCCAGCTAATTTTTATTTTTAGGTAGCGTCGGGGGTTTTACCAAGTTGGCCAGGCTGGTCTTGAACTCCTGACCCCTGAGGTTAAATATTAAACATTATTACTATTCCATATATTTATCGGTCCTTGATTTGAGAATATTTGCTTAGATTATATTTAATCACAAGGTTCTTAATACTTGTGTTAATAACAATATATCAGCATCCTCTTCAAATAAGCTAAACAAGAGGACTTAAAAAATAAAGTACAGCATTTGATATGTTTTGAGTACTTTAATACAAACTAGTTATTGTTTACTTCCTTTAGTACCAGTTGTTGCAAAGGCAATTTAATGGATGAACTTACCTTGGAAAAACTCATTCTCCAGCAGTGAAGTGTCCCACGGTGTAGGCATACTACTCTCCTCCCTCATGATTGCTGGCTTGGGGACAAATGCACTGTTGACTAGTTGATTTTCCAGGGGTGAATTGTATATTTTTGCCTCCTAATTTTAAAGTAGAGAACAATATTATTTCTGAGACTTCACCAGTCAAAATACTCACACACTCGCACAAAACTGTCCCAAGCTTAAAAGTCTTAGTCTAAGCACTACAAATCCATTTTTCTAATATTTATTTCTCAATTTATAATGTGTTGTTTTTGCCATTTGAACTTCTCTATACCCACTTTAATTCTTTCAGTGATGAGTCTTTCAGGCAAGGTACTGAGCCTCTCTCTGCCAAAGTTTCCTGCAAACTTACATAGCGCCATCACAGGCGTTTGAATCAGAGCAATCCAACTCGAATAGGGGCTGGGTAAGATAAGGCTGAGACTTACTGGGCTGCATTCCCAGCTGGTTAAGGCATTCTAAGTCACAGGATGAGATAGAAGTTCAGCCCAAGGTACAGGTCACAAAGACCTTGCTTATAAAAACTGGTTACAATGAAGAAGCCGGCCAGAACCTACCAGTACAAAGATAGCGACAAGAGTGACCTCTGGTCATTCTCACTGTTACACTCCCACCAGCACCATGACAGTTTAAAAATGCCAAGGTCAGGAAATTATCCTATATAGTCTAAAAAGGGGAGGATTGAATAATCCACCTCTCGTTTAGCATATCATCACGAAATAACCATAACAATGGGCAACCAGCAGCCCTCAGGGCCTGCTCTGTCTATGAAGTGGCCATTCTTTTATTCCTTTACTTTCTTAATAAACTTGCTTTCACTTTATGGACTCGTCCTGAATTCGTTCTCGTGAGAGATCCAAGAACCCACTCTTGGGGTCTGGATCTGGACCTTTGTCGGGTAACATCTTCTTGGCAACCACAGATGGGACAATACTAAGGAAACTCCTGAACCAAAGACTAACTTTGGGTAAGTGGTGGGGTGTGGTAACAGCACTACACAGATCTTAGCGGGGCATTCCTGGAAGAGAGGAAAGAAATGGACCTCTCTTGAGTTTGGAATGCTGTCTCCATGGCTCCAATGGCTTGGATTTTAGATTTCCTAGCATTGGAGCCAGTTATTAAGAGCCTGTTAGCTAGAACTCATAGTAGACCTTCAGATTTGTGAACTTGACCGTGTGCGGTGGCTCACACCTGTAATCCTAACACTTTGGGAGGCTGAGGCGGGCAGATCACTTGAGGTCCCAGAGTTCCAAACCAGCCTGGCCAACAAGGTGAAATCCTGTCTCTACTAAAAATGCAAAAATTAGCTAGGCATGGTGGCCGGTGCCTATAATCCCAGCTACTCCGGAGGCTGAGGCAGAACTGCTTAAACCCAGGAGACGCAGATTGCAGTGAGCCAAGATCTGGCCACAGCACTCCAGCCTAGGTGACAGAGCAAGACTGTGTTTTGGAAAAAAAAAAATTTATACACACACACACACACACACACACATATATCTTTTGTATATATCTATATACAAAAATTAGCTGGACATGGTGGTAGATGCATGTAATCTCAGCTACTTAGGAAGCTGAGGCAGGAGAATTGCTTGAACCCAGGGAGGTGGAGGTTGTTGTGAGCTAAGATCGTGCCTCTGCACTCCAGGCTGGGAAATAGTGCGAGACTCTGTCTCAAAAAAAAAAAAAAAAAAAAAATTGTGAACCTCACGGATTTAGGGAGAAAACTGTGTTTCTATCAGAGGTCATCTAGAATAGGGGTTCCTGACCCCTGGGCCACGGACTGGCACTAATCTGTGGCCTGTTAGGAATCAGGCTGCACAGTGTGGGGTGAGGGGCGAACATTACCGCCTAAGTTCCGCTTCCAGTCAGATCAGCCCAGGGATTAGATTCTCAAAGAAGCACGAACCAATGAGTTTTAAATTTCTCTTCATAGGATCAGTATGTCAGTATGTTCAGTTCTTTGTTCTCCATTTTAAAGTTTAAATTTCTTGTAGTTTCAGTAAACAACCTTTTCTGCCAGTTCTAATCAGTAGTTCACATCTCTTCCCCTGGTCCCCTGCTCTGTCCTGACTCATCCCAGTCACCTGCTCCAGTCACCTGCTTTGACCTGAGTCACCACTGGTTACCTGCCCCTAACCATCCTTCCTGCCAAACTACCTACCCTGCCACTCTGGCTGGTACCCCTGCTCTCTTTAAAACAGCCAATCGGAATTAGCCTAGACTGTGTAGTCTAACCCTAGCCAGTAGGGGAATAACATAGCAGAAGGGGCTACCTCTGTCAGGAATAAGTCCTCCTTCCCCTCCTAGTCCAGGTGTGCACTCGCCATTGTTTCGTTTGTGAGCTGCACCCTTCTATAGAAGTAAACTGCCTTGCCGAGGAAATTTACATTCGAGTGCTGCTTCTTTTGCGGCATTGAAAGTTTACATATAACACTATTGTGAACTGCACATGTGAGGGATCTAGGTTGTGTTCTTCTTATGAGAATCCAACTAATGCCTGATGTTCAGAGGTGGAACAGTTTCATTCCCAAACCACCCCCTTCAGTGAAGAAGTTGTTTTCCACAAAGTGGGTCCCTGGTGCCAAAAAGGCTGGGGGCTGCTGCTCTAGAATGGTAGAATCCCTCAGACTGTCATTAAGGAGCTGATTTGGTAGTTCTGAAACAAAGGCATTCAAAAATATGACTGTATAAATAATAAATGACGTAAAAAAATCTTGCTAATTTTTCAATGAAAGGATTTAAGAGAATGACTTAAAACTAAACTTGTTTGCCTTTATTATTTATTTTATTTTATTTTACTTTTTTAAGACAGAGTCTCGCTCTGTTGCCCAAGCCAGAGTGTGGTGGTGTGATCTCAGCTCACTGCAACCTCCACCTCCCTGGTTCGAGAATTCCCCTGCCTCAGCCTCCTGAGTAGCTGGGATTACAGGCACATGCCACCACATCAGCTACTTCTTTTGTATTTTTAGTAGAGACAAGGTTTCACCAGGTTGACTAGACTGGTCTCGATCTCCCAATCTCAGGCAATACACCTGGCTAGGCTTTCCAAAGTGCTGGGATTACAGGCATGAGCCACTGAGCCCGGCTATTATTATTACTATATTTTACTACCAAGTATTTATCTTGATTTCATAAAATCCAATCACTGCTCTACTTTCAAGCTTTTATTTGTCTTCATAACCTTGTGGACATTATCCACTCCCATGCTTTCACTTTCTTGTGCCAAAACCCCATTTGCATTTCCTCTGTCAAACTGGCTCTGTCACTCATGACTCCACTTGAACTCATCCTGCACTCACCCACTTCCCTTTCCAGTCTTGATCTTCAGCTTTCTTTGCTACCCAGTCCTTGTCTCTTGAGTCCCTCTTCCCCACCTCAAGATTTCCCTTTCCATTTGACCTTCACCACTACATTTTTATCTCATCTTTCATACCTAAGATCACATGTCAACATTTCCAAAGCTCCAACTTCTTGAGTTCTCCATCACAGGTCTGTCCGATTCCACTGCGCTGGTTCTCTTACCCACTACATTCCTCGTGACCTTGTATTTTCACTCCTGCTTGTTTTCTTTCTCAAGGTCTAGGTCACTTAATTCCTACAGAAACCTGCCCAAATTTCATTGACCTATAGTTGTCATTGTATGAGTAAGCCACAATTGACTACTCACAAAGGAGATTTATTAATAAGGAAGGCATGCTCCCATGATAACTTATTGGTCATCGAATAATTTAGCATACTAATTAAAATTCAGAAGTAAACAAATATTAAAAGCAAAACACAACTATAGTGGGATACTGATTGGAGGTAATAAAACCTAAAACTAACCATTTGAGAAATCAGATCAGTTAAAGTTAATTCTTTTTACCCTACATCAAAGTGTTCCCTCTTGTCTGTCCAATTCAGAGGTTACCTTACATCGATAATTGTTATTATTAGTGATAACAATTAGTCACAGATCTTATAAATCCATTCTTCTCAAATCTGCAATTTTGATAGTTGGTGCAAAGTAGATATATCTGATTAAGAGAATATCAGGCATAATTCTCTCTTAATCATTTAACACCCAAACAATCTTTTCTCTATGTATGTAGACCAGTACATTCCTTGTGGCCCCCAGGATTGCATTCCTTTGTAATGATAATTCACAATGAAATGAAAAGTACATGAACAGAGGGGTCATGCGAAGAGGTGACCCTCTCCAGGCTGGGAAGAATCACTATCCTCTAGAGACCCTGAGTATAATTTCCTTTGGTTTTATTTGTGCCCAGATCTGCTACTTCAAGACCCACCCTACTCAAACAACATGCCCAGGATGCTTTCAACACATAGAGATGTAAATTATATAGCTAACAAGAGAAAATACGGAGGTTTCATTTACATTCATCTGTAATTCTGCAAGGGTGATGTTAGTGATTAAAAAAAAAAAAGAAGCTGTGAGTCAATAGTAGGTATCAGACATCAAATACTGAAAACTATCACTCCCTATAGACTCCTAACTTTTATTTAAGCTAAGTTATTATTAGCTTGAATAAATTAATTAAATTATGAGATATTATTGCTGTTGTTAGCAGCAGCAACTAAACATTGATTATCCTAGAGAAGAAAACTGAGGATTCGAGAGGTCAGGTCATTAGTCTCTGGTCACATTGGTGGAGGGAGGGGATTCATTTCCAGTCTGTCAGATTCCAGAGCCAATGCTAAAACACTTCATTCTACTCATGATCAAGTTTTGCAGCTCTTGGCCTATTAGTGCATTACATCCTTGTAGTAGGCATTCTCTGAAGCCAAATACCAGTCATAGAGCTGCTGGGAGGCACCTGAAGTTTCTTCTGACCTAGAAGTAAATCCCTCCAGGACTCAGAGCAGACAGTGACTGATTCTCATCAGGGCTTAGTTTTGGACTCAGAAGCCCCCTGAAAATAATGCTCCATGCTGTGGAGTTGCCATAAAAAGTGAAGCCTATTTCCCATCCCTGGCCTAGAGGATGAGGTTCTAACACCTCTTTGCAGCACAATTGTGTCAAAATCCTTTCCAGTTTTTGTTGTTGTTGTTGTTTTAAGAGAGAGAGACTTGCTCCACCACCCAGGCTGGAGTGCAGTTGTGCAATCACTGCTCACTGTAACCTTGAACTCCTGGCTTAAGCAGTTCTCCCACCTCAGCTTCCTGAGTGACTGGGACTACAAATGTGTGCCACCATGCCTGGCTAATTTTTTAATTTTTTTGTAGAAATGGGTTGCTACGTTGTCCAGGCTGGTCTTAAACTCCTGGGCTCAATCAGTCCTTTCACCTTGGCATCCTAAAGTGCCAGGATTATAGGCATGAGCTACCATGCCCAGCCTCCAACTTTCTAATATTTGAACAAAATTACTCATTTGTTTTTAATATACTTAAAAATATCCTCTCTTACTGAATCTTATAACAAATATGTTAATTAAGTAGGAATTATCATTCCCATTTTTCAGGTGAGGAAACTGATGTAACTGCCTTATTGTAAATCACATGAATAATATATATGATGGCACTGGCTACCCATACTCATATGATCTGATCCCAAACCCACTTATTTCTGTTATTTATTTTTTTTACTGTTATTTCACTAATGTACATGTCTTCAGTTAGACGGTAAACTCTCCGAAGAGAGACACTTTGTCTTAGACAGTCCATGCCTTGCATTGCATATGGCGTGATACTTTGCACCTAGTTATGAATTGATTTATGATATACCAAGGTAAAAAAGTACCTATATATGGTTGGGTATGGTGATTCACGCCTGTATTCTCAGCATTTTGGGAGGCCAAGGCGGGCAGATCACTTGAGCTGAGGAAGTCAAGACCAGCCTGGGCAACATGGTGAAACCCTGTCTCTACCAAAAATACAAAAACTTAGCAGGCATGATTGCACATGTCTGTGGTCTCAGCTACTTGGGAGGCTGAAGTGGGAGGATCGCTTAAGCCTGGGGCAGGGGCAAAGGTTGCAGCAAGCCGAGATTGTGCCACTGCACTCCAGCCTGGGTGACAGAGTGAGACTCCATCTCAAAAAAAAAAGAAAACTAATTATATAAGATTACTAGTATATATTATTACAGAAATTGAGATACTGGAGATTTGTAATATTAGGATTCAGAAAAGCATGTGGGAGGCAGGACAGCATAGTGGTTAAGCACAGCATAGTGGTTAAACACATGAGCTCTACATAGGTTCCAATCCTGGCTCTGCCCATTAATATTTATACGACTTTGGGCAAGTTACTTAATCTCTCTAGACCTTAGTTTCTTTCTTGGTAAAAGGAAAATAACAGCAACAGTAACAATACCCATTGCATAGGGTTGCTGTAAGAATTAGGTGAATTAGTATTAATAGTTGCAATGCATTTAGAATGATGTCAGCACTTAGTAATTCTTACTGTTGCTACTATTCTTTTGTGGTTATAGGGAACTTCCTGGAGGACTCCTGTTAATGCTGGTAGCCAAATGAGGTAGAAAAGTATCCCACAGGATGAGAGGCCAGTTGCAAAATGCTGGCTTTCAGGGTCTCACTTACATGGTACATAAAATAGACTGAGCAAAATGAGGCCTTTTACACAACTCCAATTCACTTTGCTGATATTGTCTGTGATTCTGACCTTACTAGACAAACAAACCTCTGTCATAGCGTAGCCCTAGAGTACTTGAGAACTTCCTAGGGCAGCCAAACCTGTAGAACAGCTGTCAGACCTGAAGCCTAAACTCACTGATGTTATCAAACGCCTTGGTAAAGTCAACAAACGAATTTTTCAAGGTGTTCCTGAATTAGTTCTGTGGGTCTGTTTCCCTGCACAGGTCATATCCACCAATGTACCTGCAGCTTAAAACCACTCATTCATTTCTTCTTTCAATTACTGAGTGCTCAGTTTGTGCCAGGCAGTGGGGATACACAGGCTGATAAGGTTTTGCTGTGTCCCCACCCAAATCTCATTTTGAATTGTAGCTCTTACAATTCCCACATGTTGTGAGAGGGACCCAGTGGGAAATTATTGAATCATGGGGGTGGTTTCCCCCATACTGTTCTTACGGTCATGAATAAGTCTCACGAGATCTGACGGTTTTATAAGGGGTTTCCCCTTTAGCTTGGCTCTCGTTCTCTCTTGCCTGACACCATGTAAGATGTGCCTTTCACCTTCCATCATGATTGTGAGGCCTCCCCAGCTACATGGAACTGTGACTCCATTAAGCCTCTTTTTCTTTAAATCACCCAGTCTTGGGTATCTCTTTGTCGGCAGCATGAAAATGAACTAATATACAGACCCTGCCTGGGGAGCTCATACCAACCTGGATAAAGAGCCCAGTGTAAGAAATACCACATTGGAAGTATCAGCCAGAGTTTTCTAGAGATAAGGAATAGTCAAGTGGCCCAGGCATGCTCCTAAACTCCCTGCAATACACAGGAGTCCAAAATGTCAATGGTGCTGAGGTTGAGAGAAATCCTGGGCTAGAAGATCTATAAGTATTTCTCTAGCTCTAAAATTTCTATGTTTCTTTTGCTTCTTTTAAGCTTATGCATATGTTTAAGTAGCAGCTTCCTTCCTTTCTAAGTGGAAGATCATCTAATAATAAGGTATAACTTCCCATAAAATGGTGGAATCTGCTTGTACCATTCCTGCCAGGCTGCCAACCAAGTGATGAGAAGTTCATCACCTCAAATCTTGGAGAGAATCCCTATGGCATCAATGGTCAACTTCCAGCTCTGTGGGGTTAAGGGGATAGGACTTCCTTGAATAAGTAAGGGAAATCTACATGTCATGCAGAAGTCTTATTTCAGACATCACTTAAAAAATTTAGAGATAGTATTTTCATTATTTTTTTCTCTCTTTTTACAATCAATCCTTCCTTCCTTCCTTCCTTGCTTCTCTCTTTCTTTTTTCCTTTCTTCCTTTCCTCTTTCTGTTGCCCAGGCTGGACTACAGTGATGCAATTATACCTCACTGCAGCCTCCAACTCCTGGGCTCAAGTGATCCTTCCTCCTCAGCTTCCTGATTAGCTAGTACTACAAGCATGTACCACCACACCTGGCTGATTAAAAAACATTTTTTTTTTCGTAGACATAGGATCTCACTATGTTGCCCAAACTGGTCTCAAACTCCTGGCCTCAAGTAATCCTCTTTGGCCTCGCTAAGTGTTGGGAGTATAGGGCTGAGCCACTCTGCCCAGCCTCTCTCTTACTTTTCATAATAGTTATTCGTGGGGAGCAATGATCACTGGCTTCCATTTCACTTATCTGTCCTGCTCTTGCCTTTTAGATTGACATGCTCTGAACAATGAAATGGTTAGATGCAAGTGACAACCAGGACTGTCAAAATGTGACATCTATTAATCCCTAGACTGGATTTTCAAATCCCCAAAACTCCAAATTAGCTCCACTTGTTCCAGGCATTTGCCTTTCTTTTTACATCTGTTTTCTGCTTCAGACCCCATGGCTCTCAAACGGCAGAGGATGGTCAGTCCGAATATTTTCCCCAGGAAAACAAAGAGTACAGAAGCATTCTGGAGCAGGGCTCTGTCCTCTCAGAGAGCAAAGCTGGATGGGGAGGTCATGCCACTTCAGTCCACTGCTCAGTTAAAGCAGAGTCTCTGCAGGTGGCGAGCTGAGTCTCTGCGGTGCAGGTGTAATCAGGGCATCAGAGCTGAGGAGCTGTAGGCATGACTGACTTCCCGCTGTAGAGTTTCCAGAAAACCAGGCTTTCTAATCCTGAGTCTATCATTTACCAGGGTGACCTTGAGCATGATCTTTAACTCTTTAAACCTCAATTTCTTTGTCTTTAAGATGGGGAGAATAATAATACCAATTTTATTGATTTTTTTTTTCTGGGGATTAAATGAAATGATCTATGTCAAGTGCCTGGAGGACAGTAAGTTCTCCACTAGAGCGTAGCAGTTGTTAGTGCTGGTGTCATGGTTGGGCCTGAGACATACACAGGAGAAAAATAGGGCTCAGTGTTATCGTCCAGAAAGAAGTAGTGCAAAGAACCCCTGTTTCTGGCTGGGCACGGTGATTCATGCCTGTAATCCCAGCACTTTTGGAGGCTGAGGCTCACTTGAGGCCAGGAGTTCAAGACCAGCTTGGCCAACATGGTGAAACCTGTCTTTACTAAAAATATAAAAATTAACTGGGCGTGGTGGCGTGGGCCTGTAATCCCAGCTACTTGGGAGGCTGAGACAGGGGAATCACTTGAACTTGGGAGTCAGAGGTTGCAGTGAGCCAAGATCACACCACTGCACTCCAGCCTGGGTGACAGAAAGAGACTCTGTCTCAAAAAAAAAATAAAAAAAAAAGGAAAAAGAACCTCTCTTGATATGCACTCCTCACCAGAATTTTATCCCATGCTTTTTGCAAAGAGGGAGAGAGAGAGAAAGAGAGCAACAGAGAAAGAAAAACGGAGGTGCCCAGTACTAAGGCCATGATCCACTGATAAGTATACTTGTTCTCCTCCTGCATGCTTCCGGAAGCTTCCTAAAGGTCCCTTCCAAACTCTCCCTTTCTTTTACTTCCAAACCACATGAGTTATGCAGGAAGACACAGGCATCTGTAGATCAAAAGTTTTGACCATGAAAAAGTGGAAACAAAAAGCTTAACTTCTTTATCTTGTCAGCATCTGAACATGGTGACAAATTTAAATTTTAGTCTCTGAGGAAGCGTCTCGCTGGGTCAACTCTCATACGAACTTGTTCCTGTATCTCACCTATCATGGCTTCCTCTTTGAGTACAAATGACGGCTGCACTCATAAAGGGTCTGGTTCAGGACCATCCTGGCTGGCAAATGTGGCTGTGGCTGCCTCTGGCAACTTCCTCTGATCAACCTCTCAGGGCTATATGAGAGTGACATGTGGTAAAATACCAGAGATGCCACCGATGGTGTGTCTAGAAACATGATGGCCTCACTCCTTCCTGCAGAGAATTCCAGTACCAGAGTCATCTGGAAGCCAAAAATAATTGGAAAGCTTTGAACTCTTGAGGAGAAATCCAAGCTTCTAAAATAAATTTAAAACTGAGCCGAGGGAAATCCTACTTAAATAGGTAGCCACCTGGGATTACATAAATTCCGAATTTCTTAGAGTAACTTGTAGTTATCTGGTTACTTACCACAGCAGCTCCGCTCACAGGCACTGGAGGTCCTGCGTGGCCGTCGCATCTGTGGAAATAATTTGAAATGATTTCTTTGAAGAAGAGTCTAACTTTTACTGGGAGGAAAAATCAACAGCACATTTGCCATTAGCTTTTGATATCCTGAGAAGATCTAGTTCTAATTCTCTGCAGAAAGATGTTTCTTCGTTAGTGCATTATTGAAAAAAAAATTAGAAACCATTTCTTATGATTGCTTAGAATCAATGCTTTACATCTTTGTCACTCAGGTAGCCAAGAAAAAATTACATATTAGTGGATCTATATTTGAGCACAACATAAAACATAAAATATAACAGCTAGGTTTGTTGCACTGTTTATTATGTGTTAGGCCCAATCTTGGTGCGTGTTAAGTTATTTAGATAGATCACTCTCCTGAGATGGACATTATGGCTACTCCCATTTTATAGATGAGAAGATGGAGGTACAGAGAAGTTAGAATTAACTGCCCGAGGTACACAGTTATTGGCTAAGCTAAAAGCTAGGCAAAGGCTCTCTGGATCCAGAGCCCTCGTTAACCAGTACAGTACGCTGACTCTTCTTCCTAATGGGAAACAAATTTTCTGTTTCTGTGCATTTTTATTGTAAAGAGCAATTAAGTAACAACCAGAAATGACAGTACATAAGATAATTTAAAAAGAGAGAGAGTAAAAAAACCCGCAACAACAACTACAATGAACACTGCTTTAGGATGTTGATTTCTATAAAGATGCCTGACTTACTAGGAAACCATTTTGGAAGTGAAAAAGTATTCTTTTACTATTTGTGCTGCTTTCTCAAATTCAATGAGAAGCTGACTGATTTAAGATCTAGGCCCAGAATTGAGATAAATTTTCATCTTTTATTTATTTATTTATTTATTTGAGACACGATCTCATTCTGACACCCAGGCTGGAGTGCAGTGGCACGATCTCAGTACATTGTGAGCTCAACCTCATGGGTTCAGGTGATCCTCCTACCTCCGCCTCCCAAAGTGCTGGGATTACAGGCACTAGCCACCACACCTGGCATAATCTTTGAAATAAATCTATAATCTTATGCCAAGTGGTTCTCTGTCTGAATTCAAAATTTAATAGACTGTCCGGGTGTGGTGGCTCATGCCTGTAATCCCAGCACTTTGGGAGGTCGAGGTAGGTGGATCATTTGCGGCCAGGAATTAGAGACCAGCCTGACCAACATCGTGAAACCCTATCTATACTAAAAATACAAAATTAGCCAGGTGCAGTAGCAGGTGCCTGTAATCCCAGCTACACAGGAGGCTGAGGCATGAGAATTGCTTGAACCCAGGAGGCGGAGGTTGCAGTGAGCTGAGATCGCACCACTGCACTTTAGCCTGGGCGAAAAGGGCAAAACTCAGTCTCAAAAAAGAAAAAAGAAAAAAAAAAAGATTTAATAGACCACAATGACTGAGCGCTCTGTATGAAATCAGGCCCTTTCCTCCGCTGAGAGAACAGCAGTGGGGATCAAGAGTTAAAGAAACTGGGACTCTAAGTCAGATCAATTAAAAGTTGCAAGGCAAAGGTGTCCTTTCAGACTTCTAGCTGCTTCGTGGCTCATAAAAGTTAAACATAAAACCTGGGAGACCAAATAATTTTATATCCTTAAGATATCCACATGTATTTTACAGTTTAGCTCAGATTTTAACAGAAATTGAAATGAAAAGTAGAGATTTTTTTCCACGTAATTCTGAAATACTGGATCTACTAATAATATCCAGGAGTTAAATATGGCCTTTATTTTTATTCTTCCTTTCCATACACATTTATTGAGCCTGTTTTCCTCCTACACTCTACATACTATGTTGAGCTCTTTGGAGGAAACAAATGTGACTCAGATAGGGACCCTGTTCTCTGAGAGCTTTTAGGAAACAGCAGGTACATAAAGAGTCAAAACCTAAGTCAAGATTTGATAAGGATGATAAAGAGGTATAAGGAAAACACATGGGAAATGCAGAGGGGCCAGCAAGCCCTTCCAGGGATAAACAGGGAAGGCAATAGGAAGATGGCAGTGGAAGTGGAACAAGAGGCTAAAGAATAGCCTGAGCAAAAGCTTGGAGATGGGGGCACTGCAAGGGAGGTCAGGGACTAGCAAGTAATCCAGTATGCCCGGAGCCAGGGCTACATGCCAGACTGTGAAGGTTCTTTCCAGAATTCTACTGGGCTACATCCCTCACGGTGCATCCCCTCAGCCCAACACTCACCAGCTCGCCAGGCCCTGCTTCTGATTTGGAGCAGGTTTCTGACAATGGCAGGTGTGTGGGAGATGCAGCTAAAGGACCAGGGGATGCCTGGAGCACAGCTGGGATGCCACCACCAAGTGTCAGGGCAGGCAGCGAGTGCAAGGATGCATGCTTGCCCAAGGGGGCCATGGCCGTGTGTGCTCCTGCGGACTTGAGTAGAAGAGCATAGGACTCGGCAGTTTTGAGAGCTTGGAGTCTCTGCACCCACTCCCAGGCCTTCCCACAAGTTAATTTATGTTTCTGATGTGACGAGTTTCCACTTGGAGAGTGAAAAAAAGCAACAGTGGTATCATGAAAATTATACTTGTAAAAGCCCCATGAAAATTATAGTTGGTCATTTTAAGGGATACTAAGACACCTCATCTTCTGCATTTACCCACAAGTCCTATTGATGCTATATCTGAGAGATTTCATGTATATCCCCACTTCTCCATCTCCAGTCATTCTTCCTGATACTCAGCTTCTACAGTTTCTCTTCTGGGCTCCTCTCCATCCTTCACACCATCAATAGAAAGATCTCACCTAAAAACCTTACAATAAAGTATTATCTAAAATCCTAACATGAGGCCAGTCGCAGTGGCTCACACCTGTAATCCCAGCTGAGGTGGGCAGATCATTTGAGGTCAGGTGTTCAAGACCAGCCTGGGCAACATGGTGAAACTGTGTCTCCACTAAAAATACAAAAAAATTAAAGAAATTAAAAAAAAATCAAAATCCTAACATGACATAAGGCTTTTCTTTAATCCAGCAAACTTCCCTGGATAGTCCAGCACCCTTCAAATCTCATGTGCTCACACTCTCCTCCATAGGTACCTGCACTCTAGACTTGTCAAATTAATTCTGCCTCCATTAAATATTCTCTCATTTCCATACCTTTACAGATACCATTCAGAAATTCTCACTCAATAGAGTAGGGTGGGGCTCAAGAATATT
Source organism: Sapajus apella (assembly GCF_009761245.1). Classification (NCBI taxonomy): domain Eukaryota; kingdom Metazoa; phylum Chordata; class Mammalia; order Primates; family Cebidae; genus Sapajus; species Sapajus apella. The sequence continues at coordinate 26,515,653 of NW_022436956.1, read as the reverse complement.
CTTTTCTAACCAGAACCCTGGGTGATTTCCCCCCAAGTATTGGTGGGGCATGCTTTACCCAATGAGGACGTTCACATGGATGGCCATAGGCCACTGAGATCATACTTGTCCAAAACGGACTCTGTGTCCTCCTTCTATCCCACTCCTTCCTATCCTCCCAATCAACAAATCCTGTTGATTCAAACTCAGAAATCTGCCTCAAACCCATCCACGTCGCTACATCTCCCTGCCTTTACCCTAATTAAGACATTTATCATCCTTTGCCGTTTTTTGCTGTAATAGCCTCTTAACTGTTCTCTGTGTCCAGGTTTTTGTCCCAATCCAATCAATTCCCTATACTTTCTTTAGAGCGCTCAATATAAACTGAATCATGCCACTTCTCTGCAGACTTCCCTGTGCTGTGGCCTCTGCCAACCTCTCTTGCCCCATCTCTTATCAGCCCTCACCTTGTACTGGGTCATTGAGCCTCAGTGACCTACATGAATTCCTGCCTCTCTACTCTCTGCACCTTGGTTTACGTCATTTCTTTTGCCTAGTGGAGCGTCTGGATTCCTAATTGCCTGGCTTAGTCTTATTTGTCCTTCAAAAATTAGCTCTCCTCATTCAGGAAGGGATCTTGATCCTCTAGTCTGACTTAAGTTCTTCTACATTCTTTCCTGGCAGCAACGTCATGCATCACCACAACAGCCACCACCTTATACTGTAATCGTCAGTGTACCTAGCTGTTACCTAGGCAGCTAGGCCACATAGTATCCCTGTGTGAATTCTAAAGGGCACCCCTTTCTCCAGACTGGTTCCTGTCATTTGCTGGAAATTGCCATAAGACATGTACAAATCCATGATGGTCATGATGCAAGTGGCACATCCTAGTGTTCCGTGGTATGCTGCCTGCCCGACCCCTGCGGCAATCTGGTGTTCCCTGCTAGAATATAAAATCCTGCTTTCATTTCACTATTTCATTTCCAGCACTTAACATAGGGTCTGATGTAGAGTGGGAAAGAAGCTTGATAAATAAATGAAAGGGAAGCTATTTCTGGCTATTATTCCCCATGCCAAAAATTCTGACAGCCCTTACCAGGGAGGAAGCTAAGCTGTAGCAGTACCCAAACTTGAATGAGCACCCAAATATTCTGGAGAATTAAAAATAAATAAGTAAAACCTCCGTGCCTTACTTCAAAAGCACCAGGTTGGGGCCTGATTATCTGTCTTCATTTAAAAATTGCTGATGAGATTCTAATAATGATTAACCAGATCAGCTGGGAACCATTGGCCACCCAGGATACAACTGGAAACCACTCCCCGGTCTTGTTTCTCCCTCTTGCCACCACAGTGCTGCCGTTTATCTGTGGATGCCACACCTGGGATCACAGAAGGAGTGTTTCCAAAGAAGGAGCTTGCTTTCTCTGACTTCTCCTGCATCTAGGTGTCTTAGATTTTTGTGTCTTCCAACTTAGACACAGGCACTCAACTAGCAATGAGCAAACGTACACAGTAGGGCATTTGGAAGGAGGAGGGACAGCGGTGGAGAGAAGGCGGGTGATAGAGAGCGATCAAGAGACAGAGAGACCAGGAAAAAAAAATGTGATCTGCCCTTTTAATTTTCCAAAATAGTATTTAATCTTTGGACTTATGTAACCTAGAGGTTGCAGCTGGACTGTCTGCGCTGTGTACGCCCTATGGGTCAGGCAAATTTGGACATGTCTAGAGCAGCTAGGTGGATCCACCAAAGCTCTTTGCATCTGAAGGGCAACACACATCACTTATTATTACTACGAAGTGGGGAGGGTGTCACTGGAATAACTGGGGGTCTAAAAGGAACAACTATAGATTCTGCTTGGCAGCTGGGAAGACTGCATGCATAAGCTGATGACATACATAATTGGATACCTACTGACCCCGGTGGAAGGAATTTATGAGATGACAAAGTTACTGAAATTCTGTGGTAGGGGCTGAGCACATGCCACATGCACTAGATACCCCAGAACAAGACACGTAGAAACATGACTTACAATACAGAAAGATGTTGAGGGGAAGCTACTTGTATATGTGTATACTTTTTCTTGGATTTATTGGCTAAGAATATATACATTAAAACATGAATGGAAATTATTTTTCTTTTTTCTTGGGGTTGGGATAGGGTCAATCATTTATAAATAGGAATAAAATCATAATGGGATAATTTGGGAAGTGTATATGTTTGAGAAGAGGAACAAGTTGTATTTGAGGCAGAAATGGTAAATCTTTTTGCTTTTTTTTTTCAAACAAGGTTTCACTCTGTCACCCAGGCTGGAGTGCAGTGGTGTGACGTGACTCACTGCACCCTCCACCTCAAGTGGAGGGCTCGAGTGATCCTCCTGCCTCACCCTCCCAAGTTGCTGGGACTACAGGCTTGTGCTACCATGCCTGGATAATTTATTTTTTGGCAGAGATGGGGTTTCACCATGTTGTTCAAGCTAGTCTCAAAACTCCTGGGCTCAAGTGATCCTCCCTTTTTAGCCTCCCAAAGTGCCGGGATTATAGGCATGAGTCCCATGGCCGGCCTTTCTCCTTGCATTTTTACAAGTTCACAAAGTCACTGTGTTCCTATGGCTTTTTATCCCTGATAGTAGGACATCAGAGCTTGAAGACACCATATACTTTTATTGACTGGGCCTTAAAGGGAACGAGTGAATCTGGTGAAATGATGAAGTCCACGCTCTTCCGGGGAGGGTCACCTATTATCAAGTGCATTTCTCAGTTAGAACCAAAGCTTAGAAGAGAGAAAAAGAAGTCTCTGATAAGCATGTGTTTAAGTGCTGATCGGAAGGCTATCTTTCACCTTGTGTTGATTCTTTTTCTCTGATTTGAAAAAGATCCTCTAAATGGCTTTACTGACTTGTTCTCCAGAGCACTGAGTGTGACAGTCAAGCCCCTATGGCTTCAGCAAGTAGAAACCTGACTGCTGCCTGCAGAGGATGACTGTGTGTCCCTGGGCCATTCGTCAGTCCCTCCCCGGTGCTCACAAGCAAGGAGGAGCTCCTGAATCACAGTCCATTTTGTGAGTTGATTTTGTATTTCAGATCGACGCTGCCAAAGAAAGTTAGGTTTTACCTGAGATTATAGAGCCCTTCAGAATGTATGACTTGATATATCATAATACAATACCCCCCTTAAGAAATACTTCTTCTCCCACATATAGGATTCATATCCAAATATTTAGGTCACATTCAAATTTAAAACAAAAAAACACATGCTTTTGTATTTCATCTTCTGAAACCTCTTAGGAGCAAAAACCAGTGCATTTAATTATATTCTGTACCAGCAGAATTAACACATGCTTATCAATATCAATAATAATAAGATAAATGTTAAATGTTCTCATTTATGTTTTGAAAGTAAAATGTATTTGAAGATGACAAATTCTGAAAACTGCTAAACACACAGAAATATACTTAAATGATAAAACATGTTTTAATTCTGCATGTTGTATCTATGTTTCAATTCTTCTGGTTAAAAGAGAATTCCAAGTCATTTTGATATCTAAGAAGGACATTTGCTAAACAGAATTTTTAAAGAGTTTTAATTTTTTCCAGTTTGGTCTATAAGCAAAATACATGATACCCAGCATGAAGATTATAGATCTATATCTTCTTCCACCTTTGCAGTAATTTGCAATATGAGCTTGGAAATAACTTGCCCCTAGAATTAACAGGTTCCTCAACTTTTCTCAATTTACTAATATTAGACGGTTCAGCTACACAACATTCTGCCTTAAAGAAAATCACCTGAGATACAAATGATATCACAAATCCTGGCTATACCACACAGTGGAAATATTTTTTCTCACTCAAATAAATATTTACTGTGCAGAAATACTTCTCAATTTTAAATTCTCCAAATGTGAGAATCACTAGTGTCTCAAAAATTTTTATAAAGAAAAACAACTCACCTATTTGAAGAGTATTTCCTTGCTAGGGACTGTGGTAGCTACCGTCATATAAAGCTACATTTTAGTCAGTTCTTTTTCCATCAGACAAAAACAGCCTCAGGTGAAAGCTGGGAGTGAAAAACTCTCCATTCACCCAAGAGGGGAGGACAGTGGTCTGCCAAGTCCAGCAGCCTCATCACACGCCCCACCAGCTGCTTGCTGCCTCTTGTTTCTCAGCGACAGTGACCTCCAACACCTTTTATTTAGCACTGCAACACACCGTGCGGTTTGACGGTACAAGGAACGTATCACGTGCCAAGCCAACACCTTAAGAGGGTGGGAAGCTTTGCAACCAGGAAGACTTGCTGAAAATATTTAGCAGTCAGCTCAACTGCACTTAAGCATAGCCTTGCTTGTTTTTCACAAAGCAATCCAACAACATAGTGAGTCAAGTGAACTGATTTGCACAGTCCTAAACTGGGAACCATCTGGAACTAAGTTTCCACTGCTCCAGAAGCTTCTCCTCTCTCACCTTATGCATTCTGAGCAATCACATAGGAACAGCCGTCAACATTTCTAATAACACTAACTACATTTCCTCCATTTTAGAATTCTATTTTTCTCCAGTCTCTTTGCTCATCTCACATTTGCTTTCATCTAGTCTTTATACTCCAACTCGCTTATGACCAGGACACATACTCTGCAAAGAAAGAGTAGTTTTTATTTCAATATATCTTCCTGGTCATGACATAGGCCAGATTCTTGGAGCAGTGAAAAAAACTGGCAATCGTGATTTCCCAGTGTTTAATCCATCACTCACCAAATGCACCACCAATGCACTCTGCATTTCGTTAGAAGTTGGATTTCAGGTGAGCCAAGTCTCATGGTTTCCTAAGAACTTTGTCACTATGGAAGCTAAGCCCCATTTCCTTTGTTATTAATACCACTGGAACTGAAATTCTAAGAACAAACATTAAACATTCTGAACACAAAGCAGGCTGCTGGCCTCTGATATCAGATAACAAATGGGCTGTAACATGACCTGAGTTTAACTCACCCTTTCTGTCCCAGCGATGGAAGCTTTGAAGTCTCCTTTCCAGATTTCCTGAACGAGAACAGGGAAGCAAATGACGATCTGAAGCTCATCCGGGAAGAAACAGATGTTGGTTTTTTTTGATTAGTTAAATTTTTGGATCTTGATGTAGGTAATTCTATTGGATCTAAAAAAAAATTATAAAATTTTTGTATCAATTATTTCCAAGCAAATATACTTGAAAGAATGAAGCCTTTGCTCTCGTGTCACTTTCTCCCTCTATGCAGTCTAGAAACAGGGCAGGCATCCTCACATGATGACCTCAGGGGATTAGGGGAGTCAGAACAACCTCTCTCCTGCGCCTCTGATGGTTCTGCGGCATAGTGAAAATCCATATAGTAGGGAATCTTTCAATGTGTACTGTGAATCAAAGTTCCAGACAGTATTCCTCCTTTCACCCAAGCTAGGAAGTCAGGGACCCCATTCAATTCTCATGTTGCTTAACCATGCTGTCCTTCAGAAGTTTTTATTTTAGTAACTTAAAACCATGGTGATACAGACATGCTACATAACTTCTTATACTGAAAAAGCAAAGGAAAAGGAAATTAAGCCATTTAAATTGTTCTTTATTCCTTTCCAAAATCTATCTCTGTGGATATGTATTTGCTACATACATGGTTTTTATCTATGTTTGCATGTAATGTATACAGGGTGAACATTCTAAATCCTAAAAACTTGAAATCCAAAATTTCTCCAAAATCCAAAAATTTTGAGCACCAACATGATGCTTGAAGAAAATGCGCATTGGGACTGGGTGCGGTGGTTCGCGCCTGTAAGTCTAGCAATTTGGGAGGCCGAGACAGGTAGATCACCTGAGGTCAGGAGTTTGAGACCAGCCTGGCCAACATGGAGAAACCTTGTCTCTACTAAAAATACAAAATACAAAATTAGCCAGGTGTGGTGGCACATGCCTATAATCTCAGCTACTCAGGAGGCTGAGGCAGGAGAATTGCTTGAACTCAGGAGGAAGAGGTTTTGGTGAGCCAAGATTATTCCATTGCACTCCAGCCTGGGCAACAAGAGTGAGATTCCATCTCAAAAAAAAAAAAAATGCTTATTGGAGACTTTCAGATTTGGGATTTTTGGATTTGGGATGCTCAACTTTTCAGTTTATATAATGCAAATACTTCAAAATACAAAAAGATCTGAAATCAGTAATACTTCTGGTGACAAACAGGTTGGATAATGGATATTCAAACTATTTATATATAATATATATGTATGGATAATATATAAGTATTAAAAATTCAAAGGCAACATCAACATATACAAAACCCATAACATTGGCCAGGCACAGTGGCTCACACCTGTAATTCCAGCACTTTGAGAGGCTGAGGCAGGTGGATCACCTGAGGTCAAGAGCTTGAGACCAGCCTGGCCAACATAGAGAAACCCCATCTCCACTAAAAATACAAAAAAGTTAGCTGGGCGTGGTGGCGCACACCTGTAATCCCAGCTACTCAGGAGGCTAAGGCAGGAGAATCGCTTGAACCCAGGAGGTGGAGGTTGCAATGAGCCAAGATCATGCCACTCCACTCCACTCTGGGCGACAGAGTGAGACTCTTGTCTCTAAATAAATAAATAATCCATAATATTATGATGATTTTGGACATGCTAAGTTTATAAATATTAGAGGAATTTAGGACAAGGGAAAAGTCACCAGGATATATATGGGGGTGTTCTAAAACTCTGAACTGTGAGTCTTTTTTTTTTTTTTTTTTAGACGGGGTTCCCCTTTTGTTGCCCAGGCTGGAGTGCAGTGGCGCATTCTCGGCTCACCGCAACCTCTGCCTCCTGGCTTCAAACGATTCTTCTGTCTCAGCCTCCCAAGTAGCTGGGATTACAGGCATGTGCCACCATGCCCAGCTAATTTTTTGTATTTTTAGTAGAGACGGGGTTTCACCATGTTGTCCAGGATGGTCTCCATCTCTTGACCTCGTGATCCACCTGCCTCGGCCTCCCAAAGTGCTGGGATTACAGGCGTGAGCCACTGTGCCGGGCGAACTGTGTCTTTTTACATAGATTTGTTTATTATAAGAGTTGCAAAATATTATCAACAGAGAAGTTTAAATGTATTTTTACATGTTTCCTGATGTTGCTAATGTTAGCAATATGCAAAAAACCAGTCTATGTGACTCTGCATCAGTAAAAAGATACTTTATTTTGGTATTTAATAATTTCTAGTGCACTTCATTTTCCTCACAATAGTCCTATGAAAGCAAGTTTTAGAATCCTTTTAATCTGTTTTTATAGATACAAAAAGAATTGACTGGTGAAGTTAAATACATGTTGGTAGTCACACAGAGAACCCACAGAAGGCTTTTACTGGAACTCATTCAAGGAGTTTACCAAAGCTCCAGAAGTGTGGCAGCTCCTGCACCACCTTCCCTCCCTTCTCGGATTCTCCCTTCCTCCACTCCTTTGCTTTTTCTCCCCCCTCTTCATCATAGTCATCCCATTTATTTAAGTGCTTACCCCGTTCTAGCTTAATATTGTATTATTTATTTATTTATTGAGGTGGGGTCTCACTCTGTCACCCAGGCTGGAGTGCAGTGGCACGATCTCACTTCACTGCAATGTCTGCCTCCTGGGCTCAACTGATCCTCCTGCCTCAGCTTCCAGAGTAGCTGGGGCTACAGGTGTGCACCAGCATGCCCAGCTAATTTTTGTATTTTTTTGTAATGATGAGGTTTTGCTATGTTGCCCAGGCTGGTCTCAAACTCCTGAGCTCAAGCAATCCTCCCGCTTTAGCCTCCCAAAGTGCTGGGATTGCAGGTGTGAGCCACGGCCCCCACCCAGCTTAATACATTGTACACATAATTTTATTTAATTCTCATAACCACCCTATGAGGTAGGTATCAATGTATCAATTTAAAGATGAGGAAACATTATTCTCTGTTTACAGAGAATAAATGACTTGAACAGACTCACATGAATAGAGACAGAGTGGAGATTTAAATATAGGCCTTTGTTGACATCAGTGTCTACGTTCCCACCCACTACTCTATCTTGGCTGATTAAAAACAAAAAACAAAAAAAACCCCAAGACATTATTACAGTAAACTTTCAGTTCACTTCTTTTTAATGTATATTGTATTATAAACTTTTGTGCCTTATGACTTTAAAATGGTTCTAAACATGGATTAGTTACACTGGAGATACACTGGGCCATTATCTGGAATACTATGCCACAGAAGAAAAAAAGAAAAAAAACTTTAAAATCTTTTTCTTACCATTTTTTGCCATCTCCTTCCTTAGCCTGTATGTAAGTGGTTGTTTTAACATTTGGCTAACGTCTGTTTCATCGCAAAACTTTTTTCTTTGAATTTCTTCAAACCATTCACCAGTCACTCCCTGAAGCCATCTGATATCCCTCTTTGTCTTCTGAAGTTTACTGAAATAAAAATGTCAATGCAGTCTTTATTTTCTTAACATCAAGCTCATCCTTAAACCAATGTACTTTTTTATGAAATGGGGAAGTCTCACTCTGTCACCAGGCTGGAGTGCAGTGGTACAACCACATCTCACTGCAACCTCCACCTCCTGGGCTCAAGTGATCCTCCCACCTCAGCCTCCCAAGTAGCGGAGACCACAGACACATACTACCATGCCCAGCTAATTTTTTCTATTTTTAGTATATATGGGGTTTCACCATGTTGCCCAGACTGATCTTGACCTCCCAAGCTCAAGCAATCTGCATGCCTCAGCCTCCCAAAGTGTTGGGATTACAGGAGTGAGCCATCTTGCCCAGCCTCAATGCACTCTTTAAATTCATTCACATCTAATGCAAATTCATGTGATGGGCTAAACTTTTCCTAATAGAGGAGCAGCATAATCTATAAGTCTAGGAAAAAAATGGCCCGAATCAGAATTTCCCTTTCAGCACTGTATGTATTTTAGGTGTTTTCTTGTTTCTTTTTTTCATATTCTTGTAAATATGATGGCAAACTAAAAGTTTTACCGGTAGTTAAAATAATCATCAAGCTGATGAGGACAACCTGGATTAAGCAATGTGCTAAAACCTGACCTAATAATGCAATTGAATAATAGATGTTCTAACAACATGCAGAAACTAGAATATTCTCATTCTGATTACTCATTCATTCACTTGTTAATTCATTAAATGTTTATTGAGCAATGTTAATCAATTTAGTGTTTATGAGGCCCCAGGTAGGCCATGGATTTAACAGTCAAAGTAACAAATAGGATACTTGCTTGTCAATCCAGTGGTCAAAGATAAAAGCTAACATGCAGAAAAAAATTATTGAATGTAATGGTCTTCTTATTATTCTTATTATTTGAGACACAGTCTTGCTCAGTCTTTGAAATGGGGAAGTCTCACTCTGTCACCCAGGCTGGAGTACAGTGGCATGATCTTGGCTTACTGCAACCTCTGTCTCCTGGGCTCAAGCAATTCTCCTGCCTCAGTCTCCTGAGTAGCTGGGATTATAGGTGAAAGCCAGCACACCTGGTTAATTTCTTTATTTTTAGTTAGAGGTGGGGTTTTGCCATGGTGGTCAGGCTGGTCTTGAACTCCTGACCTCAAGTGATCCCCTGCCTCAGCCTCCCAAAGTGTTAGAATTATAGGCATGAGCCAGCATGCACCACCAAATGTAATGGTTTTAGGTAATGGACATCTTTACACACAAAACACAAAAACCCATTAGTGAGCACAGGTCTAATGCAAAGGTAGTAAGGGATGAGGTAATTTGAGATGGACAGAAAAACCACACAGTGTACAAATGCGTCTGCTCCATAATTTCAGAACACATGGTCTGAAATCCTATTATGTTTTTTTTTCTAGTTTCCTCCCCTTTCCTGCCCAGTTCTTGAAAGTACCGCTTGAAGTTAATTAAATCCCTGGTTATTGTGATTTATTAATACTTTTTTCAAAGTAGATTAATTTGCTTTATTTAAGGAAGACCCTAGAACTGTTTGGAAATGAGAGGTGCTTAATCCGGAGGGAGATGTTCCTGGATAGGCAAAATGAGCAGAAAGGGGTGTCTGAAGAACATGATCACAATGCTTATAGAGTGGGTACCTTTTTTTTTTTTTTGAGACAGAGTTTTGCTCTTGTCGCCCAGGCTGGAGTGCAATGGCACGATCTTGGCTCACTGCAACCTCTGCTTCCCGGGTTCAAGCAATTCTCCTGCCTCAGCCTCCCCAGTAGCTGGGATTACAGGCATGTGCCACCATGCCCATCTAATTTTTTATTTTTAGTAGAGGTGGGGTTTCTCCATGTTGGTCAGGCTGATCTCAAACTCCCAACTTCAGGTGATCCCCCTGTCTTGGCCTCCCAAAGTGATGGGATTACAGGCATGAGCCACCGTGCCTGGCCAGAGTGGTTGCTTTTCCACAACACTGATGGAAAAGTTAGGCATGTTGTTGGATTCCAGTCTTGGGAAATAAAGTATTCCACTTGGCTCAGCAGCTGTTATCCCTTATCCAGGGTCTGCCATAAAGCACAAGTGTTAGGGTCTTTGTTTTGTTAAGGAGGTGATGAGCAAGATATCTGTAAAGTGGCAAATTTGGAGTTAAAAGGCAATGAACTGAGGGTTGCAACTCAGGCTCCTGCTTGAGGCTATGAAACTGCTCTTTTATAAAATATTCAAGAAAGAAGCCAGAGGTCACCTTGCCCAGACTTGCATTTTGCAAAGCATTAGACAGCAATCGCCATGTTCAACTTACAGAATTTGCATCGGTGGCTCCTTTTCTGCCATTTCTGCCCTCTGATGCCTGGTACTCCTGTCTCTATTGCTACTTCATTTACTAACAGCAAACTAAGAGACTGTAAGTATCTGCTTCTAACCAATAGTGGCTGCCTCTAACTTACGGACACCTCACTTACTAATGCCCCACATTTGTACACAACCTCCACTTCTTTGGAGCCCTCCCTAATTGTCAGTTCCCCAAAAGCCAGCAGCACTCTTCTCTGTTTCTGAAAACATCAGTCTCGTTTCAGAAGACAGTCAAGCTACTTGACTTAGAAAGATGCATATAAACCACATTTCCCCCCGAACAGGCTTGATGTAATATTGACTCTCTTTTTACAATTTTTATTTATTTATGCATTTATTTCTAGAGACAACGACTCGCTCTGTTGCCCAGGCTGGAGTGCAGTGGTGCGAATATAGCTCACTGAAGCCTTGACCTCCTAGGCTCAAGTGATCCTCTGGCCTCAGCCTCTCGTAGCTGGGACCACCGTCCCTGACTAATTTTTGTAGAGACAGAATCTCATTCTGTTGCCCAGGCTTGCCTTGAACTCCTGGCCTCAAGCAATCCTCCCGCTTTAACCTCTCAAAGTGTTAAGATTATAAGCATGAGCCACCATGCCGAGCCCAGAAATAATCACAGTTCACTTAATCGTACTTCAAGCTTTCTTTCCATGCTTATGTATGTATCCACCATTGACTGCTTCTTTTCTGTGTTCTGGCTAATGAAGCCAGAAGTATGCATTTCTCTGAAAGTACTCATACACTTTGAATTCCACTCCAGGAAATTTATCTTAAAGTAATAACCCCACCCCAAGAGCATTAATTTAACTGAGCATCATGTAGTTGCTGACAATAATTATGTGGGCAACATAGAATCCTGGGAAAATGCACATGACAAAAATGAAGCAGGAAAACCAAAATACAACATTTATCTATGATTATAGCTATGTAGAATGATCCACCTCTTGGGCACACCAAAAAAAAAAAAAAAAAAAAAGGAAAACACCTGATGTTTTAGAGTAGAATAATTATAGGTATCATTTCTATTTTTAGCTTACTTTATTTTTTTTATCTTTTTTATTATTCAATGTGTACAATATGTGGAACTATTTCTTCTTTTTGTTTAATTGTGAATTTTTATTTGTGTTGTCACCTTTCCATTAATTTTTTTTGGAGATAGAAAGAAATCAGTAATCTTGTCATAATCTGAACACAGTCAATATTAATCTTTCAGGGTGATTTTTCTGCCTCATTTCTCACACAACTGTGATGAAATATATCCTGGCTGGGTGTGGTGGCTCACAACAGTAATCCCAGCACTTTGGGAGGCTGAGGCAGGAGGTCTGCTTGAGTCCAGGAATTCAAGACCATTCTGGGCAACATGGTGAGACCCTGTCTCTACAAAAAACTTAAAAGTTAGCCAGCCGTGGTGGCTTGAACCTGTGGTCCCAGCTACTTGGGATGCTGAGGTATATGTATAATATTCAGTGTACGTTTGTGAAAGGCCTCCTATGGTACAAATGCTGGCATCCAATGATGAGCAAAGCAGATAGTGCTCCCACCCTAGAGAGATTACAGTCTATAGAAGAGACAGATATGAATCCAATAACAATATTGACATAAGGTAACAAATAGTGGTAAATATGACTTATTCACTCAACACACATTTGAACCCCAGGCAAAGAGCAGTGAACAAGTCCCTGCCTTTATGGGATTTAAATTCTGCTAGGATGGGTGTGTGTGTGTGGGAAACATTAAAAAAGTAAATAGGGTTGGGTGTGGTTGCTCTTGTCTGTAATTTCAATGCTATGGGAGGAAAGGTAGGAGGATCACTTGAGACCAGGAGTAAGCAACCAGCCTGGCCAACATAGTGAAAACTCATTTCTACAAAAAATTTTAAAATTGGCCAGCTGTAGTGGTATGCTCCTGTAGTCCCAGCTGTTTAGGAAGCTGAGGCAGGAGGATCCCTTGAGCCCAGGAGTTGGAGGCTGCGGTGACTAGGATCACACCACTGGGCTCCAGCCTGGGCAACAGAGTGAGACCTTGTCTAAAAAAAACCAGCAAATAGCTGCTAAGAGAGCATATAACAACCAGACCTGGGCTGAGGCTCCACCAGTGAAAGTTTCCCTGAGATGACATAGGGCTGGAAGAATGAAGGATGAAGTATGAGGCCAAAGGGTCGTGGCAGGAGGGTCTGGGAGAGAGCTTTCCAGGCAGAGGGGTAGCCTCCATAGAGCAACAAGTGCCCCAAGGAAAGAAGCAAGGAACTGAAAAAAGGTCTGTGTAGCTGGAGTGCAGAGATGGAGAGGAAGCCCAAGCCCAGCAGAAAGGGAGAGAGGCAGCTGTTGGATAACATAGCATTACAGGTCATGGAACAATGATTGACGGCTCAGCAGGGGCAAGGGACATTGGATTTGCATTTTTAAAAGACCATCCTACTGCTGGGTGTAGTGGCTCACACCCGTAATCCCAGCACTTTGGGAGGCCGAGACAGGCGGATCACAAGGTCAGGAGTTTGAGACCAGCTTGGCCAATATGGTGAAACCCTGTCTCTACTAAAAATACAAAAGTTAGCTGGGTGTAGTGGCGGGCGCCTGTAGTCCCAGTTACTTGGGAGGCTGAGGCAGGAGAATTATTGAACCTGGGAGACGGAGGTTGCAGTGAGTTGAGATCGAGCCATTGCACTCCAGCCTGGGCAACAGAGTGAGACTCTGTCTCAAGAAAAAAGAACCATCCTAGCTTCAGGTAGAGAGTGGGTTCTAGTGGAGGGCAGAAGACCAGTCCGGATACTTGTAGAGTCTAAACAAAAGAGGTGTCTGCTTGAACCAGGATGGTGGTGGGGAAGCTGGAGAAAAGAGGAAAGTGTTCCGGGTGACTTAGAGGGGAAAAGCAACCCCCAAGTGATGGCGTTTTGGGGAGTAGGGGTAGAGATACGTCAAGGAAGATTCCCAGACATCTAATTTACATAAGTGCATAGAAGATGCCACTCACAGAGATCATGCATAATCTTTTAAAACCCAAAAGTTAACATTGCAAAAACTTAATATTACCAAAATTTAAATAACACCTTTAACATCATTCATCTTCAGAGCAATCATTAAGTATTTGCATAATATTCAAGCTAGTATGTTTTCCATCCCTTATTTATTATTCTCCTGATGCAGGGCAGTGAGATTTTTCATATGAATATTGCTGTAATAAATATCATCGTGCATTTTCTATTTTTATAGTGTCTCCGTCAGACACTAAAGTAGAATGATTGGGTCAAAGAGTCAAAACATTTTTGTGATTTTTTTTTAAAGTTAAATTTTATTTTTTCTAGAGACAGGATCTCACTCTGTTGTCCAGCCTGGAGTGCAGTGGTGCTATCATAGCTCACTGTAGCCTCAAAGTTCTGGGCTAAAATGATCCTCCTGCCTCATCCTCCTGAGTAGCTAGGACTACAGTTGTACGCTACTATGCCCAGCTAATATTTCTATTTTTTGTAGAGATGAAGGTCTCACTCTGTTACCCAGGCTGTTCTCTCACTCTTGGCCTCAGAGATCCTTACACCTTGGCCTCCCAAAGTGCTGGGATTACAGGCTTAAACCATGGAGACCAGCCCCTTTTTTAATTCTTTATGCATGATACCAAAATAGCTGTAGCAATATCACTTATGCCAGCAATGTACAAGTCTGCTGCTAGGCATCCTTGGGAGACAAGGTATTATCAAGTATTTGTATTTTCCTAATTTAATATTTTGGTGGTATTATTTATAATTGTTAGTGATTATTTTTCTTTTAAAAAATCTTTATGTTCTTTGTTTAATGAAATATGTTACATTTATTTGACAAGAGCAAGGTTTGAACCCTTCCCTCATGTCTGTTTAGGAATTATATTTTGTGATTTGAAAATTGTATGTTTTGTCAATTTATAAATCAGTGTCTCAACTGGGCGTGGTGGCTCATGCCTTTGGGAGGTTGAGACAGGTGAATCACCTGAAGTCAGGAGTTCGAGACCAGCCTGGCCAACATGGTGAAGCCCTGTCTCTACTAAAAATACAAAATTAGCCAAGCTTGGTGGTGGGTGCCTGTAATCCCCGCTACTTGGAAGGCTGAGGCAGGATAATCACTTAAACCCAGGAGAAGGAGGTTGCGGTGAGCCAAGATTACACCACTGCACTCCAGCCTGGGCAAGAGAGTCAAACTCTGTCTTTAAAAAAAAAAATCAGTGTCTCAAAGTTCTTTATTGGAATAAGAACTTTTTAATTTTTAAAAAGCTAATTTTTCTTATGTGTTTTAAATAAAGTTTTTGAGCTTTTTTGGTCATCATCTTATAATGATGAGATTAACTTTCATTTTGATGAAATTTGGAATGTTGAGCTATTCACACCTTACTCTGGACAGGGCTGTTGGAAGTAAAATAGACATCATCTGTGGATATGCTTATGCTAGTATTTGTTTCCTGAAGATAGTGAGAAATGACGTTCAGACAATAGTGGCATACATATACATGAAGAGGGCAAGATTTTGAAAAAATTCAAATATTTTTAAAGCAGAAATTTTTTTTAAATTTTTATTTATTTATTTATTTTATTTTTTTTAATTTTTCTTTTTTTTTTCCCATTTATTTATTTTATTGCATTTTAGGTTTTGGGGTACATGTGAAGAACATGCAAAATTGTTGCATAGGAACACACGTGGCAGTGTGATTTGCTGCCTTCCTCCCCATCACCTACATCTGGCATTTCTCCCCCTGCTATCCCTCCCCAGCTTCCCACCCCCCACCGTCCCTCCCCTATTTCCCCCCAACTGACCCCAGTGTGTAGTGCTCCCCTCCCTGTGTCCATGTGCTCTCATCGTTCAACACCCGCCTATGAGTGAGAACATGCGGTGTTTGATCTTCTGCTCCTCTGTCAGTTTGCTGAGAATGATGGTTTCCAGGTTCATCCATGTCCCCACAAAGGACCCAAACTCATCGTTTTTTATGGCTGCATAATATTCCATGGTGTATATGTGCCACATTTTCCCTATCCAGTCTATCGTCGATGGGCATTTGGGTTGGTTCCAGGTCCTTGCTATTGTAAACAGTTAAAGCAGAAATATTTTAAGGATGACTCTGGGATGGGTGTCAGGATAATGATGAACAGGTGCAGTCATCAACCAGAATATTCAACGTTCAGGTCGATAACGGCACCACGTTTACTGTTATCAAGGAAGCAACACAGAAATAGTTCTGGCCTTTGACGTAAGGGCGACCCAGGAAGGGAAACTATAACATAAAAGTCTAAACTCAAACTCCCTGGGTACCTGTAACTCATCTTCTTAACCCTACACATTCAAGAGCTCTATTAAGTGTAGTTTGTACATTTATAATGGTTAACTGAGCTTCTGGTACTAAAAGGAGCACAACAATGATCAAATCAATGGTTTAGATTCATCCATTTACTAAAAAAAATAAAATATCAAATAAGATCAACATTTGCGAGTAAGAAAAGATTCTAAACATACAGTGGGGGTGCAGTGACATGAAACTTGAGGACAGTACTTTCTATTTCTGATAGCCTCAGTTTGACAGAGATAACATTTGTTTGTAAGCAGAATTCAATCAACTTCATAACCAGCCTGCACAAGGCTCTTCCTCTTGTTACATATTCAGCGCCAATTGGGACGCACAGTCTACTTTATGCCAATGAGAACCTCAGAGTTGAGAATGACATACATACAGGGAAATTACTAATACACAGCTTGCCTGCTTAATGAGTCCCACTTGACTCAACATATCACAAGGGACTGTTGTCTACACTTCTAATTTGTTTTACCCTGAGGGTGATCAACTTGATTAAATTAAATCAGGTCTTTTCTTGCTAGGCCAGAGGCCCATCCCTCTGCTCCAAGTCAAAATGTCCTTTCTTCATTCACATAAATCCATCTGCAGAATGCTGCCTTGGATTTCATCCTAGCACCTCTTGAACACGCCACTCCTTTTATATTCCTATTCCTGAGTTAAACTTATTTTTCCTTTATTTCCAGTTTTGAGTTATGACACCCACCTCCCTCTCCTCTTCTTTGTCTTTCCCAACTTAGCTCTTGATGACCTTTGCTAGTCACTTTTGTCTTTATTCTAAGCAAGGCTTTGTGCCCATCTTTTTTCCGTGATGAATTAATTATGGACTAACCATTTAGAAACGTGCTCAGTAAATGATAGCTGTCCATTTATCTCCCATTCTTTGTTTGTAAGTAATTCTTTGGCCCCGCTTATCTGCTCCTTGTTAATCCACCCTCCCTGGCCCATTCTTGAGTTACTATCAGATAGGAGACAGAGCCCAGAAGTAGGATCAGGTTCTAGCTGGGTGATCTTGGACAAGTATTTAACTTTCCTGGTTTTTCTTTCCCCATTTGTCAAAGAGGAATAAATGATGGGTAGACTGTTTGCAAAGAATTCCTCCGCAGTTCCTATCATTCCTGGAGGTACATTCCTTGACAATGTGACTCTTTGCCACTCTTAAGAGGCGAGGTCTCTTTTACCTCTTTCTTAATGGTTGTCAGGAAAGTGGATAAACAGGTACAGTCAACAGCCAGAAAATTCAATGTTCAGGTAGTCAGTGATGGCACTGTGTTTACCATTACCAAGGAAGCAAAACAGAATAGTTCTGGCCTTTGAAGTAAGACTGACAACTGCCATTAAGAGGCGGGGTCTCTTTCACCTCCTCCTGGAATCTGGGCCAGACTTGCACTTGCTTAGACCAATAGAATATGATGGAAGTGAAACTGAGACTTCTGAGTCCAGGCCTCACGGGATCTTACAGCTTCTGTTCTCTTCCTCTTGGAACCTTGAGACTTGTGTATAAGGAAGCCTGGGCTAGTCTCCTTGAGGACAAGACCATACACAGAGAGAGGCCTGGCAGGGAACCATTGCCAACTACCCAACACGTGAGTGAAAGCGTCTTAGACCACCCAGATCCAGCTGAGCTGTCATGGTGGTGCCCAATGAGTGATCCCAGGAAACCCACCCAGCTGAGTCCAGCCCAAATGGCTAGCCCACGGACTGGTAAGCTAATAAACAGAAGTAGTTTTAAGCCTTTAAATTTTAGGGTGAGACTGGGAGTCGTGGCTTACACCTGAAATCCCAGCACTTTGGGAGGCCGAGGCGCGTGGATCACTTGAGGCCAGGAGTTCAAGACCAGCCTGGCTAACATGGAGAAACCCTGTCTCTACTAAAAATACAAAAATTGGCCGGGCGTGATGGTGCATGCTTGTAATCAGCTACTCAGGAGGCTGAGGCAGGAGAATTACTTGAACCTGGGAAGCGGAGGTGACAATATGCCAAGATTGCGCCACTGCCCTCCAGCCTGGGCAACAGAGTAAGACTTCGTCTCAAAAAATAAATTAAAAAAAATAAATTTGGGGATGGTTGGTTATGTACAAGTTGAAAGAAACTTGGACATAGATGAGATTATCCCCAAGATATCTTCTAGTCTGAAATCAATGGTCAGAAAAGCCTCAGCATTCCTACATCACATCCAAATCATTGAGAAAGCTTATAAAGCCAAAAGAGGTCTCCAGATATAATCTGGTCAAATGACTTGTCTTTGGGTGAAATAATACCTATAAAAAAAATAATAGCAGATGATATGAATGAAGCTCCTGCCATCTCCTGGAGTTTGCAGTCCTTATTGCCAATTTTCACCCTCACACCACTCCAGTATTGTCCTCATTTACAGAAAGAAGTTTGGCCGGAGCTGCTGAACTGAGATGTGAACCCACATGCCTCTGAATCTAAAGCCCATGTTCTCCTAACCATATATCTCATTGTCTGTGGGTATTACTAACCGCACTAATAATGCAATTGATATAAACTTACAGTGACTTTTGCCAATTAAGCAGGCAGTAATGAGAATTCAAATATGATTGAAGAGAGAGCAGTTTTGCAAGTTCTGAAAGCAAACAATTTCCTAAGCCCAGAAAACAGGAATAGCTTCCATTTTCTGGTCAGAACAATCTCAAATATTTCTCAAAATAGTTCCCTTTATCAGCTCCTCTTGTCAAGAGCATCAGCTCCTCTTTCTGATGTTCTCACTTCTCTTTTTATCTCCTCCCTGACATTTCTCCTTCACTTTTCTTACTCCCTTGTACACACATCGTTTTTTCTTTTACAGCTGACCTTCGCAGAGCTGATCGTCTTGTAACGCCTTGTTCTGCCTTCGGGCAGCTAAGCACCCTGATCTCTATCAACCCTCTACCCTAGCCTTCGAGGACGTCTTGACAAATAGTCCCTCGATCCCCTACAAGTTCAGCCATCAGCCAACCGCAGAATGAAGTTTCCAATTACACCAAATCCTGTAAAAGTGATTTTGTCACTTGATTTGCAGATCTAAGAAGTATTAAAGTTTTCCTCCTACACAGGAATCCAAACATAATTTTGTTTCATACTGCCCAGCAACCACGACACACGGAAAAGCACAAATGGAGGCGGTGGGGCAGGAACTATATCCCGAGTCAGGGCTTAAACGTCGGGCCAGGGCGGTAACGGAGGATGGATCAGGATGTCCAAGCAGGAGCCTTTTCAAAACCCTGAAGCCACAAGGGAGACTCACCAACTGGGGAAAGTGTGGCCTTTTGTTCTCCTACTCCAGAAAGGTGATACTTCCAGGTAACAGGTTTCTTATAGCTCACCCTCCAGGCAAAGCTTTAGAACAACTGTTGAGTGTTCCCAGTCAGGAACAGGCGGAGAGAAGGAAGCAAAAGCCCTGTGGTTCAGCGGCTGCACCAGCAGCTTTATAATCCGGGGCCTGGTCTCTCTCCCTGTCGATCTGAAAAGATTGTTATTTGAGAGCCTTTGTCCCTGACCTCAGAGCCTGTTCTTTGGTTTAGCCCACGGCCAAGACTCAGAGAGGGGCAAGGATTAGCAAGCAAGTGTGTTGAAAAATATGTTCTTTTCATAAGGGTAAAGTTAAATCATAGAAGTCTGAAGGAAGGAAAGCTCAGACAAGGAAAAGTGGTAAACTTTATAAAGCCAGCCAGCAAGCAACAATAGCAAGAGTAACAGCCCTTTAGGACTCAGAGGCAACAAAATAATGGCACCAGCTTTCAGGCCAAGCTGGGTAATGAAGCCCACTTCAACTCCATGAATTTACTCTAGGATAAAAAGCAATATTTTCTGTATTTTGAAAATTGACCACTGTATGGTAGCTCACGCCTGTAACCCCAGCACTTTGGGAGGCCAAGGTGGAAGGATTGCTTGAGCCCAGGAGTTCAAGACCAGCTGTGGCAACATAGTGAGACTCTGTCTCTACAAAAAACCCCAAACAAATGAACAAAACTAGCTGGGCATGCTAGTGCGTGCCTGAAATCTTAGCTATTCAAGCTGAGGTGAAAGAATCTGAGCTCAGGAGGTCAAAGCTGCAGTGAGCCCAGATGGTGCCACTGTACTCCAACCTGGGTGAAAGAAAAGAAGAACAAAGGCTGGTGCGGCTAGCACTTTGGGAGGCCGAGGTGGGCAGATCTCTTGAGGTCAGGAGTTTCTAAACCAGCCTGGCCAACATGGCAAAACCTTGTCTCTACTAAAAATACAAAAAAATTAGCCATGCGTGGTGGCGGACACCTGTAATCCCAACTACTTGGGGACTCTGAGGCAGGAGAATCGCTGAACTGGGGAGGCGGGAGGTTGCCGTGAGCCAAGTTCATGCCACTGCACTCCAGCATGGGGGACAGAGTGAGACTCTGTCCCAGAAAAAAAAAATTGACCATTGCACCCTTCCTGGATGTTTCTTTTTACAAAACACAAACTCACAGTAGACAGAAAAGATAAGTTTTCTAAGAAAACTTAACAATAAGGATGTGTAATTCCTATCTGGTTCAGATCGCGGTGATAGGTCCCTCACCCATAGTCACCCTTTACCAATAGTCACCCTCCAGAAGGTACTGTAGAAAACACTAGGTGTCCACCCTGAGGTCAGACTTAGGGTTTAAGTGTCAGTCCGTCTTGTAGCTTCTCAGGGTTCTTCTGTCTTCCTAGGTTTACATGATCTCTTTTTGAATTTATACCTTTTACCTGAGCCAGCTCGGAAATCACCCACTGTCATTTCTGTATTTACCAAATTATATTGAATTACTTGTCATGTACCTGTTTGGATGTGTCACCAGGCTGTCAGCTCCTTGAGGACAGGTGCTGTGTCTCATTTGTTTTGGTATGCCTGGAACCTAGCAGGGTCCCAGACTCATGGTCCATCAGTATAGATTTGCTCACTCTGGGGGATAATAAATGAATTCTACACACTTATTCTGCCATCATTGTGAAGCAAATCAGTGGATACTTGACATAAGTGCAAGATGTGATCCTGCACACAAAATCATGTGTGTAGAAAGTAATTTTTCCATAGGAATAATACTGGAAAGCTAATCATAGCTAATAGTTACACAGCGCTTACCCTGAGTCAGGCATGTTACATATATTAACTAATTTAATTTTCACAAGAACCCTTGTGAAGGTAGATAATATTATCCCTATTTTACCAATGCAGAAACTAAAATACTGAGAGGCTAAATTGAAATCAGACTTTCTGGGATGAATGTGGCCCCTGACCTTTTTTTATTTTTTATTTTTTTGGAGACAGGGTCTCTCTCTGTTGCACAGGCTGGAGGGCAGTTGTACAATCTTAGCTCACTGCAACCTTCACCTCTCAGATTAAAGTGATTCTCCTTACTCAGCCTCCTGAGTAGCAGGCACCACCATGCCCAGCTAATTTTTGTAGACAGTGTTTCGCCATGTTGGCCAGGCTGGTCTCAAACTCCTGGCCTCAAGTGGTCCTCCCTCCTCAGCCTCCCAAAGTGCTGGGATTAGAGTTGTGAGCCACCATGCCCAGCCACCCTGATCTTTATTAACTCTGTAATTCTAACCTCTCTGTATCTCAGTTTGCACATTCGTAAAGGGGGGAAAAGAGTAATAACATCTCCTGGAGCATTTGTGAGGATTAGTGAAGTGAATGCATGTAAGGCCCATACAGCTGTGCCTGGAACAAATGAAGCACTGTCATTGTGACCTGTGACATGTACAGGATGGTTGGTAAAGGTGGTGGAAGGATTATGGGGTTGAGGGCGGGAATTATGTATCACCACTCCCAACACAAAAGAGGTTTATGGTAGCAAAGATAATCATAGCTGGGTACAGTGGCTCAGGCCTGTAATCCCAGCACTTTGGGAGGCCAAAATGGGTAGATCACTTGATGTCAGGAGTTTGAGAGTAACCTGAACAACATGGCGAAACCCCGTCTCTATTAAAGATACAAAACAATTAGCCAGGTGTGGTGGCGGGCACCTGTAGTCCCAGCTACTTGGGTGGCTGAGGCAGGAGAACCACTTGAAGCCAAGTGGCAGAGGTTGCAGTGAGCCAAGATTGTGCCACTGCACTCCAGCCTTGGGTGACAGAGTGAGACCCTGTCTCCCCCCGCAAAAAAAGAGAAAGAATCATCCTCAGGTTTCCTTATCCTGTAAAGAAACTCAAAAGCATCAGCTATTTGGCAAAGGGCCAACAGACCCACTCCTGGATTTCCATGTTGTACTTAAACCAACAGCATGATCATGAGAAAACAAGCTGCAGTGCAGATGTTCACAAACACAGACCAGAGGAGTGCACTGGGCGAGGCTCACTGCCTGTAGTCACCCCGCTAGCTCTCACACTGCAGTGAATGCACTGGCCAATGCCACGGCTTGGGCCACACAGTTACAAAAATATTCCATGTACTTTATTAAAAGGTCTAAAAACACATACTATTCCAAACCTAAATAAGTCATACTATTTCCGCATACATGAACAGCTTATACTTTTATTTATCTTAAACCTGGATTCTAATTTCAGAAAATAACCATTTATTGATTCAACTAACATTTATTGAGCATTTACCATATATTATACAGTGTTCTAGCAGCTTGGAACACATTAGTGTACAAAAGAGACATTCTCACCTTTCTGGAGCTTGCAGTCCAGCAAGTATGTACACAGTCATCTCCCTGCATCAAGCCACCACCATCTCTCACCTGGATGTCTGCAGGAGCCCTGATATGGTTTGGCTGTGTCCCCACCCCAAATCTCATCTTGAATTGTATCCTGAACTGTAATCCCCATGTGTTGGGGGCGGGACCTCATGGGGGGTGATTAGATCATGGGGGTGGTTCCCCTATGTTGTTCTCATGATAGTGAATGAGTTCTCAGGAGATCTGATGGTTTTATAAGGTGTTTACCCCACTTTACTCGGCACGTCTCTCTCCTGCCGCCATGTAAAGAAGGACATGCATTTTTCCCCTTCCCGCCATATTTGTAAGTTTCCTGAGGCCTCCCAAGCCATGCATAACTGTGAGTCAATCAAACCTCTTTCCCTTATAAATTACCCAGTCTCAGGTATGTCTTCATAGCAGTGTGAGAATGGACTAATACAAGCCTCTATCGGTCTCCTTGCTTCTACCCTGGCTCTTCCATCCAGGCTCCACACAGGAGCAAGAGGGATGACTAAAGAGTTTTAAAGATCTAATTGGCATTTATTAGTGATTTTTGAATGGAGCAGCATCTTGCCTGGCAGAACAGTCAGTTTTTACAAGATAGCTTGAGCAGGACCAATAAAACAGCATAATAAAAAAAGTGGACTGATTAACATTAGCCTACTTCAGGTCACTTTCCCTGTATTCCCTGTAAAGGTTAAAGCAGGGGAACCTTCCTTATCATGTGGGCTCTGGTTGACTGGGCCCTTTGCGATTAGTTGTCAGTCTGCTGGGTTTTTTTTTTTTTTTTCCTGTATGTGTTTTTTGAAAAGCTGGGCTATTTGGAGATTTGCCTGTTTTTGTTTTTTAAGTTTCAGTTTGATTATGTAGCACTTAGAGTGATTCCATTTTGGTTTGATCTACTGGGCTCTAGTGCGGGAGGAGATCAGTACAAAACAGTGGCATCTCACCAATTTTATGGTTTATGATTTATTTTGGTTGTGTTTGTTTTTAGATGGAGTCTTGCTCTGTCACCTAGGCTAGAGTGGCATGGCGTGATCTTGGTTCACTGCAACCTCTGCCTCACAGGTTCAAGCAATTCTCCTGCCTCAGCCTCCTCCCAAGTAGCTGGGATTACAGACATGTGGCACCATGCCCAGCTAATTTTGTATTTTTAGTAGAGATAGGGTTTTGCCAAGTTGGTCAGGCTGGTCTCGAACTCCTGGCCTCAAGTGATCTGCTCACCTTGGCCTCCCAAAGTGTTAGGACTACAGGCGTGAGCCATCAGGCCTGGCCCCCATCAATTTCATTGAACATAATTTTTTGTAAATGTAAGATATATCATGTCACCCCCTACTTAAATCCTTCTGGTAGCTTCTCATCATGCTTAGAATACATTGCCAAACTCTGTGGTCTTCAAGGCTACATAGTGTCTGACCTTCTGCCTTTTCTACCCCCTTTTTTTTCTGAGACAGAGTTTCGTTCTTGTTGCCTAGGCTGGAGTGCAATGGCACCATCTCAGCTTACTGCAACCTCTGCCTCCCAGGTTCAAGTAATTTGCCTCAGCCTCCCGAGTAGCTGGGATTTCAGGCATGTGTTACCAGGCCCAGCTAATTTTGTATTTTTAATAGAAATGGGGTTTCTCCATGTTGGTTAGGCTTGTCTCAAACTCCCAACCTCAGGTGATCCGCCCACTTCGGTCTCCCAGAGCGCTGAGATTACAGGTGTGAGCCATCAGGCCTGGCCCCCATCAATTTTATTGAACATGATTTTTTGTAAATGTAAGATGTGTCATGCCATGCATGCTTAAATCCCTCCAGTAGCTTCTCATCATATGTAAATACAATGTCAATCTCTGTGGTCTTCAAGGCTACATAGTGTCTGACCTTTTACCTTTTCTACCACTTTTAATTACACCTCTTTCCTCTCCACTCAGCATTTGGCTTCCTTTTTTCCCTCAAACAAGCCAAGCTGGCTCCCATTGGGCTTCAGACTTGTTCCTGCCACCTGAAATGCTCTTCCCTATTTTGTCACATGGCTATGACTTTGTGTCATTTAGGCCTTAGATAAAATGTCACATCTTTAGAGAGGCCCCCCACCCCTTCAAAATAGATTATTCTTTCTCCCATATTCAGTTGCTTTCTATCAGATTACTTGGTTTAATTCTTTTCTTTCTTTCTCTTTCCTTCCTTCCTTCCTTCCTTCCTTCCTTCCTTCCTTCTTTCTTTCTTTCTTTCTTTCTTTCTTTCTTCTTTCTTTCTTTTTTTTCTTTTCTTTCTTCCTTCCTTCCTTCCTTCCTTCCTTCCTTCCCTCTCTGTCTTTCATTTTTTGGAGTCTGGCTCTGTCACGCAGGCTGGAGTGCAATAGCATGATCTCGGCTCACTGCAACCTCCACATTCTGGGTTCAGGCAGTTCTTGTGTCTCAGCCGCCCCAGTATAGCATGGATTGAGCCAAGAAATGCTTTCCCACTTTTTATTTTTTTTTTACTTTTCTGTCTCAAAAAAGTAAAAAAAATAAAAAGTGGGAAAGCATCCTTGATAGCCTCTGGTTCGGCCTCCTAATTTTATGGTTGGAGAAATGCAGGTCCAGAGAAAAGAGAATTTCCCAAACTCAGATTCATTCACTTGTTCACCAAGGGCCGAGTCTCTACCCTATGTCAGACATCTTTCAAGAAAACAAGACAGGCAAGGTCCTCATGATCTTAGATTATATTTTAATAGGGTACAAGAGATATAATCAATAAGAAAGTAAATGAGTGAAGAAGCTAATTTCAAAAGAAAATTAATGAGATTAAGAAAACTAAACCAGGGCCAGGCACAGTGGCTCATGCCTATAATCCCAGCACTTTGGGAGGCTGAGGAGAATGGATCACTTGCGATCAGGAGTTCAAGACCTGCCTGGCCAACATGGCAAAACCCTGTCTCCACTAAAAATACAAAATATTAGCCAAGTGTGGTGGCAGGCACCTCTATCATCTAGGTTGGGGTGCAGTGGCATAATCTTGGCTCACACCAACCTCCGCCTCCCAGGCCCAAGCAATTCTCCTGCCTCAGCCTCCTGAGTAGCTGGGATTACGGGTGCCTACCACCACATCTGGCTAATTTTTGTATTTTTTTGTAGAGATGGGGTTTCACTGTGTTGTCCAGGCTGGTCTTCAACTCCTGATCTTAAGTGATCCACCTGCCTCAGACTTCCAAAGTACTAGAATTACAGGTGTGGGCCACTGTGCCCAGCCCCTGCTTTTTAAACTTTATTTTTTTAGAGACAGGTCTCACTATGTTGACCTGGCTGGCCTTGAACCCCCAAGCTCAAGCTATTCTCGTGCCTTAGCCTCCCGAATAGCTAGGACTACGGGCACACACCACTGCACTAGACTTCCCACTTTTTTTGTGATTCTAAGCACACTTTTGCTAAGGTTGCAGAGGGTATGCCCCACTATTTAAGAATGTGGTCAATAAATCCATGTTTAGCTCAGATCCCATAGTTTCCAACTCTGTCTCCCTTGGGTCTCTCTGTATTTGAGCCTCAGAAGTCCCAGTCTGATATATTGTTCTCTTGTGTCTACAGTCCTTTCTTTCACTTCCTTTGAATTTTCTGATGCTCCTGTCTGGATGCATCACATGATTAAAATGAAACGACTAGGAAAACACACATGATTCCAGATTGCAACTGACAATAACTTTATGGAAAATGAAGGCAATATTTGGTATCATTTCTGGTACCTCCATGCTGCTGGTGAAGGTGATGGGAACCTCCTCACTGTAAACATATATTGTTTCCTGAGGCAGAAAGCGAGCCTAGAACTCACTGGTAAACATGCTTTATGTGACAGCTATGGTGCTGGGCTCTTCCAGCTAGATTATTTCATTTAATCACCACAGGAATCCAGTGACGTAGATATTATACGCATCGCCAGAGGTTGTTAAGTGGTGAGTGAAAGAATTAAGCTTCTACCTAGCTCAAACCCCCCTCACCCCACCAGCATGATAATATTAGTTGAGTGAGAACAGTCATTTCCAGATTATTTCCAGGAGCCTGATTTATTCAACCCATGCCTAGAGTAAGCCTCTTCTGTTTAGTCTCTGCACTTTTTTTGCATGCTGGTTGTCTCATCACTAGATTGTCAGCTCCCTGAGTCAAGTGTCAGATTTCCTGAACACACAGCAAGCAGTGAAGAAATATTTGTTGAATAACCGAACAAATGAATACAAGAGAATGAAAAACTAGTTTTTAGCTTTTGCATCCCCCTTATTTTCCTTTATACAGATGCTCAGACATCTTCCACTGAAACGTGTAGGGCAAGGATTAATGCCAGTTGAGTGTCAGGATTCTAAAAGTGCAAGGAAGCTTCTCAGAGCTGCAGAATACAACATAATTAAGTCTTATAAGTCTGTTATACTAGCACATCTGCAAGGCAGGTTTTCATCCATAGACCGAGTGTATGATCTCAATGTCTTAATGTGTTCATTATATTATTCATGGCTTCTTTCCAAAGACAGCTACATCCTCAATTCTGACCACATCCTCTGTACTGCTAGTTATGTAGAGTTAGGTAACAAGATAGAATGGTACATATGAATATGCATTTCTCCTCCATTTTCATTAATAAGAATGCAGAGCATGTTTTTTTTTTTTCTCATATTCAGGCAATTTAATGCTTATTCTTGGAATCTGTCTTGCCAGGAAAAGAAGGCAGAAAGAGCAGCCTACGCTATTTCATAAAGTTAAAGGAAAGTGATGCATTGCTTCTGTGTCTAAGCAGAAAGGTGACGACAATACTTTCACTTCTCATACTGTAATTAAAATCCACTTTTATTGCATTCAACTTAATTCACCCTCGGTATCATGCGCTTTTAAGGATGTTAGGAAACCAACGCAAATCCCACATTCTGGACTTTGCTTTAACTTTAAGGAATTTAATGTTGCAATATGAGATTCCCAGAATCCTCCTTCCCACCCCACCCACACACACTGGTCAAATATGCAAGCCTGAGGAAAGGATAGATCTCAGTCTTTGTGTTAGGATGCAGAAAGCTGAGGAGATGCTGGAGGTTTTCTAAATGTTACCACCATGAATTTACAGCTCTTGGTTCCCATCAGGGATAGTGTAGGTTTGGAAAGTCCATGACTTGCAAACCATATCTACTTCAGAATTCACTCACCGGGTCAAAGGAAGCTTGATGTTGACATCAGTTAAAGGGTCAACTCTTGAAATAACCCTTCTCTGCATGGTTGGTGCCTTTTCCAAGTCCTCTCTGGCAAACAAACCTGCCTTACAAAGATCAGTGTGGCATTTAAACCCTTTTTATCCATCTGCTGATAAACCAACTGACCTGACAAACCACTCCACCTCATCAGAAATTACTGCAGAATTACATGCCAAAGGGCTTTAACTTTGAATATTTCCTCTTGAATCCTTGCACTAAATGTTATCATGAGAGTGATTATTCTGCCTCGGTGATTCAAAACACACATATTGTTTCCATATGGTATTATCTCATCCGGAAGACCTTGTTAAGTTTTGTCTGTAGGTGTAGTTACGCGTATTTACCAAAACATACTCCTGGAATAATTCCATAACAAAATCTGTATTTGGAGATTAAATAAAGCACTGCTAGCAGTACAAATGTATCTGTCTATGCCAAATTATGTAACTTATTTATGAAATTTGATTTTGTGTAAAAAATATTTTTCTGGTAATGTCATTGTTATATGTTCTTATTATTCACTGTCATTTTAACTTTCAGATTCTAGTACCTAAATTCTTCTTTCTCAATCTCAATAATAATCCAAGTTTGTGATTATTCCCTATCATGTATTAAATAATTTATCATGAAATCTCAATGAATCTTTGGAGAAAAGGCCTAAAAGAAGTGTTGTTATACGATATAAATGATAATATAACTAACATTGGAGGACATTATGTACTTTAAATGAATATGTTTCAGTCCATCAAGAACAGGTGCAACATAATTGAACTCAGTCTGTAAATAGTCAACCTATTTCCCGAAAATGAGAAGACATGTCAATGCAAAGAAGCAGTAGTGCCGGGTGCGCTTTATAGAAGAAAGGAGCTATTTATTGGGTGTATGCATATGGGGGTAGCCTATTATTTATTAACGATGACCTTAGCTTTTAAAAGTCATCATCTGTTTAGCTCTGAATCCCTTTGACGTTATTGGCATAGAAAAAGAAATCGATCTGATTCCCTCCATCTTGTTTTGTTTTGTTTTGTTTTAAATCATTCTGGCATCTCTATTCTCTTTGCCAACACCCAAAAACAGCACCTGATCAAGCCACGGAAGTAATGCATTAAGCCTGGCGGTAGATCTGTCTGAAAGACATGGACCACTTTTCTAGCGTACAGGCATCCCATGAGGTGTTGGGAGTCTGTCCTACTCATAGTACCGTGGTCATGGGTAGTTCCTGTGCTTTGCCTAATGGGATCCAACATTTTTTGCATTATCGCCCTAATCACCTGAACCAGAGTCTCATGCTTGACCCAAAAGCTAAACGTGAGTAAGAATGCTGCCCAGCAAATTCTATTTGTTCTATTTTGGAGTTTGAGTAGCAACTTAATAAGATCTTTCCTCTTGGCATGTCTTAAAATCATGATGACAAGTAAGACAAACTAAAGAGACATGGTTGAGAGACACACAGTGAGAAGCTGTAGAGCAGTGCCATGAATAGAAGCCATGAGGCACCAGGGTCATGAACAGGAAGAAGCGATGGGGCAGAGAGGAAACTTGCAAGAAAAAAGTCAGCCCTGGCAATGCAAGTGAGTAGGGAGAAGCAGAACAGAGAAGCCAGGCCACAAGCCTGTGGTTACCAGCCTGGTAGATTGCCGGGCAACAGAATGCTGCAGCACTCTGATCAACATTCCAGTTCCGGAGGACTGGCTGTGCAGGGCTGAGGCTGTTTCCTGACTTCCCCATAAGATCCTGACAATAAAGTGCCACCCATCCCTTGAGGAAACTGCTCCGTGTTCCTTGTCACCTGAAAGAACATAACAAAAACATCCAATCATAGCAGCATGTAGGAATTTGTTCACAGAGGAATTCTCCAGCTTTGATTGGGACAGGAAATTGCAAACATCAATAAAACTGACTTTGCTTTGCCATTATACAATTTTTTCAGTGTTGATTTTTTTTTTTTTTTTTTTTGGTAATGATGAAAGTAAAATTACATCAGGCTGGGCATGGTGGTTCATGCCTGTAATCCCAGGACTTTGGGAGGCTGAGGCAAATGGATCACTTGAGGTCAGGAGTTTAAGACCAGGTTATCCAACATGGAGAAACCTGGTCTGTACTAACAAAAAAAATACAAAAATTAGCTAGGTATGGTGGCATATACCTATAGTCCCAGCTACTAGGGAGGCTTAGGTGGGAGAATTGCTTGAACCTGTGAGGTGGAGGTTGAAGTGAGTTGCGATTGCACCACTGCACACTCCAGCCTGGGTGACAGAATAAGACTGTTTCTAAAAAAAAAAAAAAAAAAAAAAAAGAAAGTAAAATTACATTCAATGCAAAAGACTTGGAAATTAAAGAAAAAACTTGAAGAGGCTGGGCGCGGAGGCTCACTCCTGCAATCCCAACACTTTAGGAGGTCGAGGCAGGAGGATCAAGTGAACCCAAGAGTTCAAGGCCAGCCTGGGTGACATGGTGAGATCCTGCTTCTATTAAAAAAACAAAACAAAACAAAAACTTGAATTAAAAAAAAAAAACACTCATAATTCCCACAGTCAGAGATACTGCTGTGTGTATACAGATGTTCATCATGTGTGTTTTAAAGCAGTGATAACAGGACTAGGACTCTGTCTTGGTTTTAGCCAAAGTATGAAAGCAAGAGATTCATGACATCCAGGGGACTTGTGAGAAAATGAATCAGGAGAACTTGCTTTGTGGGATTTTTGAAAATAAACAAAAGCCAAGGCTCTCTAGTTAGGGTTTTAAGTCCTCTTACTTGAATTGAGTTGGAAGAGTGAAGACAGAGGGAGGATTTATGAGGAGGCTTTCTCTAGAGCCAGGTAGCTTAACCAGTACTACTGGAAGAGCTTAATTATGTCCCCTGTGGTTTGAAGGAAAGGTAGACTGGTATCTGCCTCCTGCCTGAGAAATCTGAGTCGGAGGAACTGGGGCCTGCCAGTTGCTTTGACTGCAGAATGAAGTGCATAGCTCAGTTGTCACTCAGTCCTCATTTCCAGGGTTTCTCAGGCAACCATGGTGTGAGTGTGTCCCGTGGAGAAGATG
Organism: Sapajus apella; assembly: GCF_009761245.1. Taxonomy (NCBI): domain Eukaryota; kingdom Metazoa; phylum Chordata; class Mammalia; order Primates; family Cebidae; genus Sapajus; species Sapajus apella. The sequence goes on along the minus strand of NW_022436956.1, from coordinate 26,484,738 downwards.
TGGGCCCCAGGAGAGGCTGAGGAGGCATGCATGGGGTTCTCTTAGTTCATGTCTGCTGGAGTTGGCTCCAGGGGTGAAGAAACCTGAGTAGGAGGAGGTTGAGGGTGAATCCCTGGATTCCTAGCACAGAGCAGGGGAGACTACATCATGTGCATGGAAAGAGCTGCTGGGGAACAGTGCTGGGCCACGAGCCATCTCTGCAAACCCCAGATGAGCACGTAAGAGAAGAGGCAGATATAAACATCTGCCCAGCCAGAGAGTGTGATGCCACCTTACAACCATTCTAGTCAAGCAACAGCTTTTCTGCATGTGCCTTCCATCCAGACTCAAACCTGCCTCCCAGCCACCCTGTGCTTCAACCCTGGAACAGTAAAAAACCACCATTGAATGGGTGGAGAGGCAGAGCTTGATGGGGAAAGGGAAAAGGATCAAATCCTCTTCACTGTCCCAGGCGGTTGCTCTGCAGCAAGCAGTGGCTGTGTGAGGGGCTGCTCCTCTGAAAAAAGCTGGGATTAATCTAGATACAGATGTTCTAATTATTAATGAATTGAGACTGTGTTTGTGTCTTAAAGTGACCAAAAGACTTTTATTACCTGTGAGTGAGCAGAAAAGTCAAGGAACTACCTTGTAGGAAGCATTTAAAGGGATAGTAGGAGATGGCCGTACACAGCGTACACAGTGGCTCATGCCTGTAATCCGAGAACTTTGGGGGGCTGAGATGGACAGATCACTGGAGGTCAGGAGTTCGAGACCAGCCTGGTCAACATGGTGAAACCCTGTCTCTACTAAAAATACAAAAATATTAGCTGGGCATGGTGGTGTGCAACTGTAGTCCCAGCTACTCGAGAGGCTGAGGCAGGAGAATCGCTTGAACCCGGGAGGCAAAGGTTGCAGTGAGCTAAGATCACGCCACTACACTCCAGCCTGGGTGACAGAGCTAGACTCTGTCTAAAAAAATAAATAAACGGATAGTAGTAGGATGCTTTCTGGTTATATTCCATGATTTCTACTTGCTCCACATGTCAGTTATGTATGCAAGCTTTTCAAAAAATGCTCTTACCCTATGCATGCTGTTGTGTAGCCTGTTTCCCACTTAGCATTATATTAAGAATGCTGTGCTAGGCTGGGCACAGTGGTTCATACCTGTAACCCAAGCACTTTGGGAGGCCGAGGTGAGCAGATCACCTGAGGTCAGGAGTTCAAGACGAGCCTGGCCAACATAGTGAAATCCTGTCTCTACTAAAAATTTAAAAATTAGCTGGGCATGGTGGCACATGCCTGTAATCCCAGCTATTTGGAAGGCTGAGGCAGAAGAATTGCTTGAACCCAGGAGGCAGAGGTTGCAGTGAGCCGAGATTGTACTATTGCACTCCAGTCTGGTGACAGAGTGAGACTCCGTCACACACACACACACACACACACACACACACACACACACACACACAAAAGAATGCTCCGCTACATCAATATTCTACCACTGTATCTCTGTACTGTAACATATGTACCTATTCACTTCTCACTGGAATTATTTCTAATTTTTTACAGTCATAATGTTGAAATAAACCCAGTTCAAAACTAGTATTGCACCCATCTCTAATTAATTCCTTAGAATCAATTTCCTTGATGTGGAATTGCCAGGCCAAAGGATGTACATGTTTTAATGACTTACGAAATCTATCACGCCAAATTACCCTGGTGAAAGGTTGTATCAAATTTTTTTTTTGTATGAGGGTCCATTTCCCCATGCCCTTACCAATATTAGTTATGTCTATTCTTTTTAATCTTTGTAATCTGATAGGCCAAAACCCTTTTTTTCTTTTTTCATATTTCTTTGATTACTAGAGAGGTTGAACATTATTTATTATGTATACAGGATATGTGTAGCTTCTTTTTTTTGTTTCTTTTTTTGACGGAGTCTCACTCCATTTTACCCAGGCTGGAGTGCAGTTGCAAGATGTCGGCTCACTGCAATCTCTGCCTCCTGGGTTCAAGCTAGTCTCCTGCTTCAGCCTCCCAAGTAGCTGGGATCACAGACACACACCACTACGCCCGGCTAATTTTTGTGGTAGTAGAGACAGGTTTTTATCATGTTGGCCAGGCTGGTGTCAAACTCCTGACCTCGGGTGATCCGCCCACCTAAGCCTCCCAAAGTGCTGGGATCATAAGCGTGAGCTGCCACATTCGGCCTATAGTTTTTGATAATTTATCTGCTCAACACCTTTGCTGATTATGTTAGCCCAGGTACCATTTGAAATATTGTTTCTATGAAATTCAAGGAAAAGAGCCAAGCAAATGGCAAAATTAGCAACTCTTGGCACTTGCTTCAGAGTGTAATTCACAGCCCAGTCTGTCTCACACTAACCGGGAACTCGGATTGGCCACTACAGTGTGCCACAGCTCAGTGCTGAATGGTCTTCAATACACCTGCTTCTTGATTGTTTGCTTCCTATTGCTCTTGCCTTTCTTCAAGTTGCATGATAACAACAAAGAGAGGAATAATGTGGTCCAACCGCACAGATATTAGTGTCATAGACACTGTCTGTCACCATCTTTTCCCAGCCAATTGCCCCGGCCTGGCATGGTAGCAAAAATCACTGTCCGAGCTTACGTGAGGGTGCTGGGCCTGGTGGTGGGGATAATCAGGTGAGGGGTTCTAATCCCGTTATTATTTGGGCTGATCAAATAACATTTATGCGTCTCATCTTCCTCACCTGTAATGCTCAGTTCTTTATCACCAGCCCCACACTTGCCTATCTGGACTTGTTTCCCATGACTATGTCATTTAAACCCTGGGTGCCAATCATTCCAAGAACTTTGCCATGCTCTCTAGGCAATTTTCCAAGTTTCTCTTTTGTTTACAATGCCCTTTCTACATATTCCTTATCACATGATCTAACTTCTGCTGGCACTTGGCTAACGGGTTGAAAAACATCTTTTCGAGTGGGGTTAAAAAAATCCAGTTCAACCACAATGAGCATTTAAATGTGTAAGGATAATGTGAAGACACCAGGAAATTCAGGATCCGTTGGTGGAAAATGATATGTACAAAGTAGCTATGATATAACACAGGACATGATTGATAATATAATATTGATAGAAAATCAAGATTCTTGCTTTGGCATTATGAAGAAGGATAAGATTAATTTTAGCTAAGGGCTGGGAAAGCATTCATGAAGACAGGCCTTAAAAGACAGTCAGAACTAGATTTGCTGGGGAATAAATTCCACTACATCTGGGTCTGAATCCATTATTGTTCATCACGAGTGATGCTCATTCTGCAGCGAATGAGTGAATAACATGGAAAGTAGGTAAGGTGTGCATGAAGGAGGATGGGGGGAGTAAATGGGTGAAGGCTTTCATCTGCAGACTTTCCTTCTGAGTGAAGGAAGCTTTGTTTTTGTTTTGTTTGTTTTAAGTGGCTACAAAGTTTTTATTTGCTGGCCTTGCATCAAGAGAAACAGATCAAATCATGAGGTTGATTTCGAGGTTGATTATTATCTATTAATAGTTTCATTACAGTCTTGTGTCACTCGGTTATAAATAAGAATTCCAGACCAAGTATGGTGGCTCATGCCTATAAGTCCAGCACTTTGGGAGTCCAAGGTGGGAGGATTCCCTGAGCCCAGGAGCTCAAGAATGGCCTGGGCAATATGGCAAAACCCCATCTCTAAAATAAATAAGTGAATAATCCCAGTCACTCCGAAATGCTCTCATTTCCTTGATAGATACATAGAAGAAGACTCAATACTAAGATCATGCAAGTCTTCTGGAGGCTTCCTATGCTCTCATGTAAAGAATGAGAGTTGGAGGGGAAACTGCAGATTTCCTTTTGTGGTCTTATGCCAGTCACTCAACACAGATAGAACCAACACACTGTTTAACCACTCCTCAATGTAACCGATTCAACCGAGAGCCAGAGCTAGGGAGAAAGGGGCCACAAAACCCTTTCACACAGATTTAACTTCTATTTTTATCAGAAATGATTTCGTGCCTCTCTTCTATTTAACATTTACAGAATTTTAAAACAAAAACAGTTAACTAAATTTCATTTTTATGGGCAAGCTTGTTAAAAATTAGTGAACATTTAGTAGAAGTTACCGAAGGTGAACAGATTTGCTGGAGAAGGGAAGAGAAGGAAGCCGGGCGGGACGAAATCTGACAAGCCTGCTGGTACTCACGGTAAACAAACACCAGCCTTCTTTAGGACTTCAGTTTCCAATGCTGATATGAACAGTCTTTCTGAATTGAAGATTTACATATTCCAACTACTGATTATAGCTCAGTAACTGTGTTATGTGGAATTGGCTTAATGGAAGCATTACGCCAGAATTGGGAGCTGTTCTCCCTTACCTACCTCCCACGTATCACCTGCCACTTCAAGACCAGCCTCTATGAAGTTTTGCCCGATAATTTCTCATCCATCTTTCTCTTCTCCAAAACCCTACCTCACTGCTGTCTGTGCCATCCATTAAGTACATAGTCACGCATAGCCTTATATTCTTGTTTAAGTTCTCAAGTCCTGTCCTACAAACAGATTATACATTTTTTGGGTCCTACGCTTCACATTTACCATAGCAGATTGCATAGCCCATACAAAGATTAGGCTTTCAAATATTCATCAAGTATTTGTCCAATAAAAATGGAAACATCAGAAATCTTGATCCCCCAAATGTGAATGGGACTTACTTAAGCAAACATCATGATAAACTGGAAAGAGGTATGTGTTTCCTTTATCCTTGTGCCTGCTGAAGATACTATTCTTAGCCTTGCCGTTTTGAATCCAGGGGTGTGTATTCAACATATTTAAGCAAATTCTGGAATATCAAGGCCAAACAGTCTTCTGGGGACTTCACCCTGGCGCATAGCAGCTTACCTGGTGGGTGGTGGGTAGCACACGGTAGAATGACGGCTTTGTCTCTCTTGAGTGACTCTGGACAAGCTTCAAAAGCAAAATCCACAGTGCCCTATCCTGGTGGGCAGAAAACACTGAAGACAGGGGTTTCCCACTCGCTGAAGACAAAACACCCTTCTGCTGACCCCGTACCAAAGGGGAGGGTGCCAGTGAAAGCCAGGGTGTTACTGCTTCATGGAGGAGAAGCAGTTACTTGAAATAAAATGTCTTACTTTTTTGGGGGGTGGGGATGAGGGAGTCTCAATAATCAGTTGGCCTTAATTATTTTTGCTGAGAATAGGAGAGATAAAGCTCCTGACTGAAGTCCAAAGCTGCAGGGGAGGAAATGACAGCACGCACGGTTTCCTCTGGTTCGCTGGGCACCTGCTGCCTGGCAGGCTGCTCACTGTGGCTGGCCCGTGTGGTGGTTCCCGAGAGCCAATCGGTTCCCTCCTCCACTGTCAGGTGGCTGCTCTCAGCTTCAACCCCAGAAGTCCTTCACTGGGCCATCTGGAGCTGGGGAACAAGTTCCATGCTCCCTTGGCCAGAATTCTGCTTTGAAATCTGTCCATACCTCTCCCCAACCCCCAGTCTTGGTCCCAGGCCTAAAATTTGACCTCAATCACTGAGAGATAATGTACAGCAAGAGATGTGCCTCTAAATATTTCAAAGTTGATGGAAGAATTGATGTCCTTTCGTATTCAGATATATTATCTTACCCTGGAATCACAAAATATTAGAGTCCACTTGGACCCACCGGTTTCAGGGTAAACAGTAGGTCAAAAGCCAGAAACCTCAGTTCATACGAACTCTCCTTTCTCCTTCCTTCTGCGGCCAGTCAGCCACCAAGTCCTGCTAATTCGACTTTCCAAATATTTCTTAAATCGCTTGCCATCTCTTCTTCCCCAGCAGGGCCCCTAAACACAATTCTCTTCTGATCCAGGCTTCACTCACCACCCAGAGCCATCCACCTAATTTGACCTTGTCATTCAGTGGCTCTAAACATTTCAGCGGCTTCTCCTCCCCGCCAGTTTTGTCAAGCTCAGAGGCCTCGGCTCAACACACAAGTCCACTGCTCACCTCTAGCTCACTCTCTTGCCTGTGGCTGCCTCTCATGTTGCATTGTGGGGATATCCACTGCTGATGGTGTCTGCAACTGCCTGTAGGCTTTCACGTCTTTATGGCCTAATGTTGTTCACTCCATTTGCTGTTCACGTCACCTTTATTCACCTCTCACCTCCTTCAAGACACAGTTCAGGCATCACCTCCTTCAGCCAGTCATCTGGAGGACGGCTAAATGACTTCTGCGGCCCTCTGTGTGACTAATCTTATTTGTCATGTTATAGTGAATGCACTGTTTTTATTTATTTATTTATTTATTTATTTACTGGAGACAGTCTCGCTCTGTAACACAGCTGGAGTGCAGAGGTGTGATCTAGGCTCACTGCAACCTCTGCCTCCCAGGTTCAAGTGATTCTCCTGCCTCAGCCTCCTGAGTAGGTGCGATTACAGGTATGCATGACCATGCCCAGCTAATTTTTGTATTTTTGGTAGAGACAGGAGTTTCACCATGTTGGCTAGGCTGGTCTTGAACTCCTGACCTTGTGATCTGCTCACCACGCCCTCCCAAAGTGCTGGGATTATAGACGTGAGCCACCGTACCCAACCTGTATGTACTGTTTTTAAATCAGCCTCCTTCATGGCATTGAAAGGTTATAGAGAACAGTTATATATCTCCGCTACCAGGTTCACAGTAGAATCTCAAATATATCTGCTAAATAAATGAATGTTATTGAACAGAGGTGTTATTGAATCATGTTATGGAAGAAAAATCTATGGGGCTCTCACTTTAGAGAGGAAGATGGAGGTCCCTAGACCTCTGGTTTTGGGACAGTGACAGGTTCCAAAGACAACTACCTCAATGTTGCAAATGGAGGGGCTGATCAAATCTGGCAGCTCCAAGAAAAATAGGCAACGTTGCAGTGCTACTCCCAGTGCTTAATGCTGATGGTTGACGTACAATCAAAAACTCCAGATGACTGTCTGCCTCCCAGGAAGGAAAGTAGATCGGAGCCAAGAGAGTAACCAGAGCCTGGCCTGCCTCCTGAAATGACCCAGGCCCCTGGAGGTGTGGAATCCTCCAGCTTCAGGAGGCTGCCACCTGTGAGGGCAACACCCCAGAGATTAAGCTCAGTTAAGCTGAGAAGAGAATAGCATTTTTTATTTTTATGTTTTCGAGATGGAGTCTCACTCTGTTGCCCAGGCTGGAGTGCAGTGGCACGATCTTGGCTCACTGCAACCTCTGCCTCCTGGGTTCAAGCAATTCTCCTGTCTCAGCCTCCTCAGTAGCTGGGATCACAGGCACATGCCACCAGGCCTGGCTAATTTTTGTATTTTTAGTAGAGATGTGGTTTTACTGTGTTGGCCAGGCTGGTCTCAAATTCCTGACCTTAAGTGATTTTTCTGCCTCAGCCTCCCAAAGTGCTGGGATTACAGGTGTGAGCCACTGTGGCCAGCCTGTTTTTTTATTCTTTAGAGACAAGGTCTCACTCTGTTGCCCAGGCTGCAGTGCAGTGGCATGGTCAGCTCACTGCGATTTCAAACTCCTCTGCTCAAGCAGTTCTCCCACCTCAGCCTCTCAGATTGTTGGGACTACAGGCATATGCCACCATACCTGGCTAATTTTTAAATTCTTCTGTAGAGATGGTGGGGTCTCACTACATTGTTCAGGCTGGGCTTGAACTCCTGGCTTCAAGTGATCCTCCTACCTTGACCTGTGGCATGAGCCACTGCTCCTGGCCTGGAAAAGTGTTATCGATTTGCTGATAAAACTATCATGATTGTTTTGGAGCACTGTTTGGAAATTGTGGCATCTACAATATTCGTGAGGGCTTTAGACACGTGCAAGTTGTTTTTAACGAAATATTTACATTTACATTTTTGTATTTACATTTATGTATTGTTCTGTGACTCTGAACTCTCCTTAAGGCTCTGGAAGGCCCAGGGCAAGGTGTTATAAGTTGACACATGGGGGAAATGAAAGCAAGTCTAAGGAAGAAGGTGGAGCCTGAGCTCAGTAGAAGTGGATGTACAAAGAGCTGGTAGAGTTGGCTGAGGGTGAGGCCTGGTGTGGCTTTGAAGGTGGAGACAGCTACCCTGGAGGGAGCGTGTTACTCATAAACCTTTTAAAGACTTGCCTGGATGGCAGAGGCAAAGCAATTACACAGCCGTAGATAGACATGACCTAATTTATTGGCCTTTGCAGTTACCTACTATGGAGCCAGTGCTATAATATAAACTACAAATAAGAATGAGTTTTGGTGGGGCGAAGAGGGGGGTTGCTGAGAATGGGGGAGAAACTGATGTCCTTAAGGAGGAAGAAGCACTGGGAAACAGACCAGAGAGTGAGGAGGTTGGCAGACCCTCCCTGATAGACTCCGCATGGAGAGGGCCATTGTCAGACATCCCCTGCCAGAGCTTTCTCTACTCTGAGGAGGGAAGCCCTTAATACCCACTACTTAGGGGACAGCTTTGAGCACACAGAGCTCTCACTTGGCCCCTGGTAATGCTGAAGAGGAGCTTCCAAGTGTAAGCGCGAGTGCAAATGTAGTAATTCAGCCAGCAACTGAGATCTCTCCTCAATACACACAATCCCCAAAGTCATTTTGATACACCTTTTTGACGTCTGAAAGAGAAGAAGGGAACCGTACATAAAATGCATGACAGCAGTGTTTAAAATAGGCATTGAACATCACCGCTCAAGTTGAGCCAATGTGAACAACTATCGTGGGGTTCAAAGAAGCCAGTTCACAAGGCCAGGCTCGCGTCAGCTCGTGGGCACAACAGCATTTGTGTTTATGCATAATCCGTAGTGAGAGAAAACCAAAACAACTAAAAGTGAGAAGTGATTCTTCCAGTTGCCTGACTAAATAGCTCCCGGGGCAGAAGAACCCTTTGATCCTGCCAAGCAATTTTAAGGCGGAAAAGTACTTCACACAAGGTTTACTCACTGTCCCCTGATTGGTTTCTCTGCTTCTTTTTATCTCTGTGAAGCCAATTCACTGCACTACATTAACTACGTACGTGATATAGGGTAACAACAATCACACTTCTCTGTGTGAAAGCTGTGTTTTACCCTATGATTTCCTTCTTAGATCTTATGAAAGCTGGTGCTATAGCATTTTGTCTCATCAACTCTTTGTGGTTATTATTTATTTGCTAGCTCCAGTCTTTTCCCTAAAGGGAATTATCAAGGGCGTCAGAAGGAGATGGAAATCAATGGTTCTATTGACAATTTGCTAACTCTTTGAAAAAAATAAATTTATGTAATCCTACCTTATAAACAAAATATATGTTAGGTGATATTTTGTAATTAAAATGTATGTAGTATAAAATACATGTAATTAAAAAGTTACATTAAAAAAAATAAAACTAGAAGTAAATATTACTCTAATCTCCATGTGAGAAGAGTTATCTCATCTTAAAAACAAAAGGCGAGGCAGGAGAATCACTTGAGGCCAGGGTTTTGAGACCAATGTAGGCAACATAGTGAGACCTTGTCTCTACTAAAAGATTTTATTTATTTTTATTTTTTTATTAAGATGGGGTTTCACCATGATGGCCAGGCTGGTCTTGAACTCCTGACCTCAGGTGATCCACCCACCTTGGCCTCCCAAAATGCTGAGATTACAGGTGTGAGCCATCGCACCTGGCCAAGATTTTTAAAAAATTAGCTGGGTGTGGTGGTGCACGTCCATAGTCCTAGCTACTCAGGAGGCTGAGGCGGGAGGTCACTTGAGTCTAGGAGTTAGAGGTTACAATGAACTGTCACTGTACTACTGCACTGCAGCCTGGGTGACAGAGCAAGACCATCTCAAAAAGAAAAAGAAAAAGGAAATTTAAAAGGAGGTATATTTTGGCTACATAAAACTGAGAAAAAAATCTATTTTCAGATAAAGAGAAGTTACATGCAAATTGAAACCTGGGAAATACATAGGACAAAAGTCAATTTCTTTAATGTCTAGTGAAATGTATAAATCAGTAAGACAAAAACCACACCGAACCATGTTAAACGGTTGACTGCCTTCTAGAATGCATTTCCCTCAACTTCCCTCCTTTCTGATGTTTTTGTCAACACGAGAGTATTCAGGCTCAGGGGGTGGATCATGATTGGTTGAAGTCTAGTATTTCTTGCTTTTCTAATTACCTTGCAGCTAAGGATGGCCACATGACATGGTTCCAATCAAGGATATATAAAGTAGAAATGTCCTTGAAGGCATCAGAGAAGGCCTTTACTTCTATCATAAAAACGACTCTTCTTGGATATATACCCCAAAGAAGCCATTGTTTCCACTCTTTCCTCTTTCTTTCTGCCTCAAATATGAATGTGATGTCTGGAGCAGCTGCAGCCATTTTGCGTTACAAAGGCACCATCCTGACATCCTTTTTTTTGATATGGAGTTTCACTCTTGTTGTGCAGGCTGGAGCGTGCAATGGCTCAATTTCAGCTCACCCCAACCTCCACCTCCTGGGTTCAAGCAGTTCTCCTGCCTCAGCCTCCCGAGTAGCTGGGATTATAGGCATGTGCTACAACACCTGGCTAATTTTTCGTATTTTTAGCAGAGACTGGGTTTCTCCATGTTGGTCAGGTTGGTCTCGAACTCCCAACCTCAGGTGATCCGCCTGCCTCAGCCTCCCAAAGTGCTGGGATTACAGGCATAAGCCATCACGCCCAGCCCATCCTTAAACCACTAAACCAGCTAGCAGTTGCCTACTTCCAGATGTCTTGTTATGTCAGAAAAATGAACCCCTAATTTGTTCAAGTCATGGTTAGATTTTCTGTTATTTGTGATCAGAAGCATTCTGTATACAGATGTTGATTTACAAATGGGCAGCAATATGAATAGACAATTCACATATCAAGAAATGTGAATAGTAAACATATGAAACACTTTAAGGTCATTATAATCACAGCATTAGAAATTAAATGAAGCATAATTTTTTTTCCTGCAAAGCTGGTAAAGATTTTTAAAAAGTAATACTGCCGTTCAGGGATAGAAAGGATATGTTAAAACAAAGGCCTTCCCACGCTGCCGGTGAAGGTGCAATGTTGTAGAACATTTTTGGAAAGCAGTTTGGTAACATGTAACAGGAACTTAGAAAACATTTTTGTTATTTAAATGAATGGTTCTACTTTTTGGAATTTACCCTTGAGATAATTAAAATTGAATTAAGAATGTAAGCATAAAGGCTTGCCAGTGTTACTTAACATAGCAACAAGGAACAGATAGAATAAGAAAACATCAAAGAGGCTAAAATATCGGCATGATTAACTAAATCATAGAATATGTGCAGTAGTGTGCAACCACAAAATTAATGTTGACTCTGAATCTTTAATATGAAGGGGTTATTTGTATGTTATGATCTTCATAAGTAACACAAATACATAAGACCACAACTGTGTTAAAAATAATGTGGGGAAAGGCCAGGTGTGGTGGCTCACGCCTGCAATCCCGGCACTTTGGGAGGCTGAGGCAAGCGGATCACTTGAGGTCAGGAGTTTGAGACCAGCCTGACCAACATGGTGAAACCCCATCTCTACTAAAAATACAAAAATTAGCCTGGTGTGGTGGCACATGCCTGTAGTTCCAGCTACTTGGGAGGCTGAGACAGAATTGCTTGAACCAGGGAGGTGGAGATTGCAGTGAGCCGAGATCACATCATTGCACTCCGGCCTGGGTGACAAAGTAAGACTCCGTCTCAAAAAAAAAAAAAAAAAGATATGGGGGAAACAGTTTGACATTTCCTCATAAGTTAAACATAGAATTACCATATGTTCCAGTAATTCCATTCCTAGGCATATACCCCGAAGAACTGAGAACAGGTACCCAAACAAATACTTGCCAGACAATTGTTCATAGCAGCATTATTCGAAATAGCCAAAATATGGAAACAATTCAAATGTCTATCAATGGATGAATAGATAAATTGTGGCATATGCATACAATAGACTATTATTTAGTCCAAAAAAAAGGAATAAAGTATTGATAAATGTTATAAGGTAGATGAAAGTCCAAAACATTATACTAAGTAAAAGAAGGCAGACAAAAGTTATACATTCTATAATTCCATTTATATGAAATATCCAGAATAGGTAAATCCATGATTGCTAGCAGTTGAGGGGAGGTGGGAATGAAGAGTAACTGTTTAATGGGTTGTATTTTGGGGTGACGAAAATGTTTTGGCACTAGATAGAGGGGGTGATTGTACAACATTGTGAATGTACGAAATGCCAATGAATTGTTAACTTTAAAGTGGATAGTTTTATGTTATATGAATTTAACTTCAATACAATTTTGTTTATTTTTCATTCTTTTTTGAATTTGTTTCTAATTTTTATGAATATATAATAGTTGTATATATTCACGGGATACGCATGATACTTAATATAGGAATACAATATATAATGATCAAATATGAGTAAGTAAAATATCCATCACCTCAAGCATTTATCATTTCTTTGTGTTGGAAACATTCCAAATCTTTACTTCTAGCTATTTTGAAGTGTACAATAAATTAACTCTAGCTTCCCAATTATGCTACCAAACACTAGATATTATTCTTTCTAACGGTATTTTTGTGCCTACTATCCAACTTTTCTTCATTCTCCCTTTCCCACTACCTTTCCCAGTCTCTTGTAATCATCCTTCTATTCAATCCCACATGACTAATTCTTTTAGCTCCCACATATGAGTGAGAATATATGATATTTGTATTTCTATACTAGGCTTATTTCACTTAACGTAATGTCTTCCGGTTCCATCTATGTTGTTGCAAAGTATAGGATTTAATTCCTTTTCTATAGCTGAATAATATTCTGTTGTGCATATATACACTACATTTTCCTCATCCATTCATCCATTCATGGAAACCTAGGTTGAGCCGTATCTTGACTATTGTGAATAGTGCTGCAATAAACATGGAAGTGCAGAGGTATCTTTGATACACTGATTTCCTTTCTTTTGAATATGTACCTAGCAATAGGATTGCTGGATCATATGGTAGTGCTATTTGTAGTTTCTTGAGGAACCTCCATACTGTTATCCATAGTGGCTGTACTAATTTACATTCTCATCACCATCTGTTATTTTCTGTGTTTTTGATAATAGCTATTTTAGCTTGGGTGAATGATATTTCACTGTGGTTTTGATGTACATTTCCCTGATGATTAGTGATGTTTAGTATTTTTTCATATACCCATTGGCCATTTGTATGTATTGTTTGAAGAAGTGTCTATTCAGATATTTTGTTCGTTTTAAAATTTGATGATGATGATATTATTTTTTGCTATTGAGTTGCTTAAATTCCTTACATATTCTGGTTATTAATCCTATAACTTTACTGAATTTGTTGATCAGTTCTAACAGTTTTTTGGCAAAGTCTTTAGGTTTTTTTTTTTTTTTAATATAAGATCATATTGTCTGAAAACAAGAACTATGATTTATTTCTGTCCAGTTTGGATGCCCTTTATTTCTTTCTCCTGTTTAATTGCTCAAGCTAGGACTTCCAGTATTCTGTTGAACTAAAAGTAGTGAAAGGGGCATCCTTGTCTTGTTCCAGATCTTGGAGAAAAGGATTTCTGTTTTCCCCCACTCAGTATGATGCTCAGTGTGGGTCTGTCCTGTATTGCCTTTATTGTTTTGAGGTATGCTCCTTCTATATGCAGTTTGTTGAGAGGGTTTTTTTTTTTTTTAATCTTGAAGGGATGTTGAATTTTAATGAATGCTTTTTTGTCATCTATTGAAATGATCATATGGTTTATGCTCTTGATTCTACTAGTGTGATGTATCATGTTTATTAATTTGCATATGTTGTACCATCCTTGCATCCCAGGGATGAATCCCACCTGATCACATTGAATGATCATTTTAATGTGTTGTTTAATTCAGTTTGCTAGTATTTTTGCATTGGTATTTATTAGTTATATTGGCTTGTAATCTTCTTTTTTTATTGTGTCTTTGTCTGGTTTTGGTATGAGGGTAATGTTGGCCTTGTATAATGAGTTTGGAAGTGAAAAAGAAAAAAGTAAATATGGGGAGTTCTGCTTCCAGGTAACATAGAGTAAGCACTTCCACCCTGTCTCTCCTAGCGAATGTAGCCATAGAAACTGGTCACAAGGCACAGAACAGATATCTGATAAGTAAATAGTAGTAGGCAAATTGTGAAAGAATACAAAATACTGCTGAAGCTGCTGTGAATTTACTTTTTTCCTCTCCTCCACTATACCCTGGTATGGACTCAGGGTAGTGCAAAACCCAGAAGGGAGCATTGGTGCAAATGGAGAGAGTTCCAGGAGAAGCCCTTTAGTTCAGGCTTGAGGAGTAGGGAAAAGGGTTTTCTGGCAGCAACAGCAGTGGTAGCCGGGACCCATACACACTAAAACTCTCAGGGAAGGGAATCTTATCTTCCGATTAGAGGAGCTGTGGACCCATGGGATGTGGCAAACATCTTTTGGGTTTTTTTTTTCTCTCTTTATGTCCTTCCAGTAGAGGACAGATGACTGAAAGGGGGAGCTCCAGGGAACCAGAAAGCACTGGGAAAATTGTGCAGGTGAGGAACTCATGAAAGCAATGCCATACGTGCTAAAAGAAAAAAGCCATCAACCCTAGATTCTGTATTCAGTGAAAATATTATTCAGGAATGAAGATGAAGAAAAGACATTGTCAGATAAAGGAAAATAGAGACTTTATTGCCAGCAGACTTGCTATAAAATAATTGCTAAAGGAAGTTCTTTAGAAGGAAGCGGAATTATACCAGAAGGAAACTTGGATCATCTGGAATGGAGAAAGAGCAACAGAAATGGTAAAACTGAGTAAATATAATAGACTGCTCTCTTCTTGAGTTCTGTAAAATATTAAAAGCAAAGATTGTAACATTATTTGATGAGATTTTTCACTGTATGTAGTTCTAATATACAAAACAACTACAATATAAAGCAGAGAGGGAAAGTGACTTACGTGGTGGTAAGTCTTCCACGTTTCACTTGAAGGGTAAAACAGTGATTCTAAGTAGACTATGAAGAACTATGTATGTATCCCTAGCATAACCACAAAAGAAAGAGGGAAGTTTAGATAGTAAAAATTACAATACAAATTAAAATAGAATATTTAAATTCTATTAAGATATTAATAGAATCAATATTAATATTTAATATTAAAATCCAGGAGGTGGAGGTTGCAGTGAGCCCAGATTACACCACTGCACACCAGCCTGGGCAACAGAGTGAGACTCTATCTCAAAAAAATATGTGTGTGTGTGTGTGTGTGTGTGTGTGTGTGTGTGTGTGTGTGGACATTTTCAAATAGCTAAAAGAGAGGATATTGAATGCTCCCAACACAAATAAATGATAAATGTTTGAGATTATGGATGTGCTAATTACCCTCATCTAATCAGCATGTATTATACATAATGAAAGATCACCATGTACTTCATGAATATGTACAATTATTATTTGTTAATTAAAATGAAAATAATGTAAATACCAAAAAATGTTTATACTGGAAAAGAAGAAAGGTCTTCAGTCAATAATCTAAGTTTTCACCTTAAGAAATGAGAAAAAAATAGCAAAATAAACATAAAGCAGGCAATAGTAAATATCAGAGCAGAAATTAATTAAATTGAAATGGAAAAAATAATAAAGAAAAATTGAAGTAAGACAAAAAGCAGGTCCTTGGAAAAGATCAATAAATTTGATAAATCTTTATCACGACTAAAAAAGAAAAATAGGGAAAGAACACAAATTATCAATATCAGGAATGAAAGAGGGGCTATTCCTATATAATCTTCAAACATTAAAAGTATAATAAATGGGCTGGGTGTGGTGGCTCATGCCTGTAATCCCGGTACTACGGGAGGCCGAGGCGGGTGGACCATGTGGTCAGGAGTTCGACATCGCCTGGCCAACATAGTGAAACTCCTTCTCTACTAAAAATACAAAAATTAGCCAGGCATGGTGGTGCTTGCCTGTAGTCCCAGCTACTAGGTAGGCTAAAGCAGAAGAATCGCTTGAACCCAGGAAGCGGAGGTTGTGGTGAGCCAACATCATGCCACTGCACTCCAGCCTGGGCAACACAGCAAGACTCCATCTCAAAAAAAAAAAAAGATAAATGAATATTATAAATAACATTATGCATATAAATTTGACAACTTAGAATAGATTCATTTCTAGAAAATACAAACTGTCAAACTCACTCAAGATGAAATAGCGGAAAAAGCTCTGTATCTATCAAATAAATTGAATTCGTAGTTAAAAACCTCTCAAAAAAGAAACTTCCAGTTCCAGGTGGTTTCATTGTTTCATTTTACCAAACATTTCAGGAAGAAGCAATGCCAAGTCTATATAATCTCTTCCAGAAAATAGAAGAAAATACTTCCTAAGTCATTTTACAAGGCTAAAATTACTGACACCAAAACCACACAAAAATAGCATACAGGCTGGGCGTGGTGGCTCATGGCTGTAATCCTAGCACTTTGGGAGGCTGAGGCAGGTAGAGTGTTTGAATCCAAGAGTTCAAGACCAGCCTAGCAAACATGGTGAAACCCTGTCTCCACTAAAAATACAAAAAAGTTAGGTGGGCGTGGTGGCATGAGCCGGTAGTCCGAGCTACTAGGGAGGCTGGGGTGGGAGGTTTGATCAAGCCTGGAAGGCTGAGGTTGTAGTGGGCTGAGATCACGCCACTGCACTCCAGCCTGGGTGATAGAATGAGACCCTGACTCAAAGGAAAAAAAAAAGAATATCAAACCAGAAAACGATATAACAGTATCTGTCATGAACCCAGACTTTTTTAAAACCCTCAATATTAGCAAATGTAGTGAAATTATATAAAAAGAATAGTACATGACGATCAAGTGGGATTTTCTTGAGAATATAAGTGAATTTCTTTGCTAGGGCTACCATAATAAAGTACCACGCATTGAGCGACTTGAACAACAGAAATGTCCCACAGCTCCCAGAACTGTGAGACATATGAAGCCAGAGATGAAGCTGCTGGCAGGGCCATGCTTCCTCTGGAGGCACTAAGGAAGGGTCTGTCCCAGGCCTCTCTCCTAGCTTCTGATAGTTCCTTGCCTTGCGGCAGCATAACTCCAGTCTGCACAAAGCATTCTCCCTGCATGCTTGTCCGTCTTTGCGTCCAAATTTTCCACTTTGTATAAGGACATCATTCATAGTAGGATAGGGCCCATCCTAACCACCTCATTTTAACTTAATTATCTCTGTGATTCTAAGTTAGATCACATTCCCTAGTATTGGGGATTAAGTGTCTAGCATAGACACTTAATTTTTTATTTTTTTGAAGGACAGTTCAACCCACAACAGTAAGGCTGGTTTGATATTCTAAAATCAATTATTGTTACTAAGTATATCAATAGTCTATAGGAGAAAAAGCCACATGGTCATACAAATTGATGCACAAAAAGCATTTAATAAACTTCATAATAAAAACTCTCAGCAAGCAAGAAATAGAACCAGATAAGAGTCATCTACAGGCTGGGCATGGGGGCTCATGCCTGTAATCCCAGCACTTTGGGAGGCCGAGGAGGGCGGATCACTTGAGCCCAGGAGTTCGAGACCAGTCTGGCCAACATAGCAAAATCCTGTCTCTATTAAAAAAAAAAAAAAAAATTAACAAAAAATAATAAAAAAGAAAAAGTCATCGACAAGAAAATTACAGCTAACATGATAGTTCATAGTGAAAGACTGAGTGGTCAGCAACAAAGCAAGGAAGTACAATCTCAACACTCCACCATCAGGCAAGAAAAAGAAATAAAAGGCATACATATTGAAAAGGAAGAAATAAAACCATCTCCATTTACAGATGACATGACTATGTAGAAAATCACCCAAAAAATTTCCCCCCACAAAAAAAGAACATCCTAGAGCCAATAAGTAAGTTTAAGTGGTAGGATAGAAGATCAATACCAAATATCAATTGTGTTTTTGTACACTAGCAATGAAGAATTTTTTTTTTTTTTGAGACGGAGTTTCGCTCTTGTTACCCAGGCTGGAGTGCAATGGCGCGATCTCGGCTCACCGCAACCTCCGCCTCCTGGGCTCAGGCAATTCTCCTGCCTCAACCTCCTGAGTAGCTAGGATTACAGGAACGTGCCACCATGCCCAGCTAACTTTTTGTATTTTTAGTAGAGACAGGGTTTCACCATGTTGACCAGGATGGTCTCGATCTCTTGACTTCGTGATCCACCCGCCTCGGCCTCCCAAAGTGCTGGGATTACAGGCTTGAGCCACCGCGCCCGGCCAGCAATGAAGAATTTTAAACTGAAATTTAAAACTTTACATGGAAAAGCAAAGGAACAATAAACACAAAGTTTTAAAAACAAAAAATAAAATCGAATGGCTTCTTTAACTCAGTAAAACACCTTTGAGAGTGACACAGGTTGTTGTATTTATAAATAATTCATCTGGCTGGGCACAGTGGCTCACGCCTGTAATCCCAGCACCTTGGGAGGCAAAGATGGGCAGATCACCTGAGGTCAGTAGTTTGAGACTACCTTGGCCAACATGGCAAAACCTTGTCTCTTCTAAAAATGCAAAAAAAAAAAAAAAAAAAAAAAAAGACAACGGAGAAAGCAGGCTACTTGATGTTAAGACCTACTATACTATAAAGCCACAGTAATCAAGATACCGTAGTATTTGTGAAGAAAAAGACATATTGATCGATGGAAAAGAGCAGAGTCCAGAAATGGACTCCAAAATTACAGCAGATTTTTTACAAAGGTGCAAAGGCAGTTTAATGAAGGATAGTCTTTCAACAATGGTGTTGGGATAATTGGGCATTAATATGCAAAAATAAAATAAATCTCATCATAGCTTCACATTTTACATAAAATTTATTTCCAAATGCATCAATGTAAGACATAAGACTATAACACTTTAAAAAGAAATCACAGGAGAAAATGTTTGCAATCTGGGCTGAGGCAGAGTATTCTTAGAATGCTACTAAAAGCATGATTCATAAAAGAAAAAAGTTTGATATGTTGGATTTTGTCAAACTGGAAAACTTTTACTCTACAAAGACGCTGTAGGAGCGTTAAGACAAGCTACAGCTGGGAAGAAAATGTTTGCAAACCTGATGTTCAATAGGACATTTGTATCTAGAATATATAAAGACTTATCAAAATTAACCAATCAGAAAATAAATAACCCAATTAAAAACTGTTAACAGATGCTTCAAAGACAATATATGGAAGGCAAGTAAGTATAAAAAGCATAAAAAGATGTTTACCATTATTAGTCAATAGGGAAATGCAAATTGAAACCTGATGAGATACCCCTACAAACCTATTAGAATGGTTAAAATAAAAAATATTGAAAATACCAAATGCTGGCAAGACTGAAGAACTACTATGCTCTTGTCTGAACGTATGTGTCCCCACAAAATTCATATGTTGAGCCCTACCCGTCAAGGTGATGGTAGTAAGGGATGGGCCTTCAGGGGGTGATTAGGTCAAGAGGGCTCCTCCCTCATGAATGGATCAGTGCACTTCTATAAGAGGCTTGAGAGGAAGCCTTTTCACCCCTTCTACCGTATGAGGACACAGAGAAGACACCCTCTATGAGGAAGGGGACTTCGCCAAGCACAGAATCTACTGGTGCCTTGATCTTGGACTTCCGGGGTCTAAAACAATGAGTAATAGATTCCTGTTGTTTATGAATTTCCCAGTCTAAGGTATCTTGTTCTAGCAGCCTAAACGACAAAGACAGAGATTGGAACTCTTATATACTGTTGGTAGGAATGCAGAATGGTACAGCTGCGGGGAAAACAGTTTGGCAGTTTTTTATAAATTCAAGAATATAATCCAGGAATTCCACTACTAATAAAAATCATGTTCACACAAAAGCCTGCATATGGACGTTTATAGCAGTATTATCCAATATCATCAAAATGTGTAAACAATACAAATGCTCTTCAGTGGGTGAATGGATAAATGAACTGTAGTGCATTCCTATAATGAAATACTAAATACTACTCAGCAATATAATGAAATAAATTATTTATTTATTTGTTCATTTATTTATTTTGAGATGAAGTCTCACTCTGTTGCCCAGACTGGAGGGCAGTGGCACTATGTTGGTTCACTGCAACCTCCACCTTGTGGGCTGAAGCGATTCTCCTGCCTCAGCCTCCCAAGTAGCTGGGATTACAGATGCGCACCACCATGCTTGGCTAATTTTTGTATTTTTAGTAGAGACAGAGTTTCGCCATGTTGCCCAGGCTGGTCTCAATCTGGTCAACATGGCAAAACTTCAAGTGATCTTTCCACCTCAGCCTCCTTGAAGTGCTGGGATTACAGGTGTGAGCGACCTTGCCTGGCCAGAATGAATTATTTATACATACAACAACCCGTGTGACGCTCATTTTACTGAGTTAAAGAAACTATTCTCAAAAGGTTATGTATTCTGTGCTTCCATTTATATAACATTCTTTAAAAGATAAAACTAGATGCTGGGTGTGGTGGCTCACACCTGTAATCCCAGCACTTTGGGAGGCTGAGGTGGGTGGATCACCTGAGGCTGGGAGTTTGAGACCAGCCTGACCAACATAGAGAAACCCCATTTCTACTAAAAATACAAAATTAGCTGGGCGTGGTGACGCATGCCTGTAATTCCAGCTACTTGAGAGGCTGAAATAGGAGAATTGCTTAAACCTGGGAGGCGGAGGTTGCCATGAGCCGAGATCATGCCATTGCACTCCAGCCTGGGCAGCAAGAGCAAAACTCCATCTAAAAAAAAAAAAAAAAAAAAAAAAAAAAAAAAAAAAAAGATAAAACTATAGTAATGAAGAACAAAATAGTGGTTGCCAGGATAAGTTACTCTCTCTCCATCCCCTTTCCTCCCTCAACTGCTGTTAAATGTATTTTTTTCAAAGTTGAAACCAAGGCAAACTCGATCAATATAAAAATATCACGACTCTTTGTTGAGGTGTGGGAAATTTGGTCACTGTCATCCCCCATTTCCTCTTTCATTTAGAAAGCCTAACATACTTTCTAAGGAATGAGGAAGCTGGCTCCTGTGGTCTGTTAATATTTGAAGTACGGCCTTTTAATAGGGTCATTGGCAATGTCAATAAGGAAATACCCCGAGAAGGAGAGGGTGGCGAGCCTATGGCTCTCAAATCTCACAGCTTGGGCAACAGCAATAACTCACTGCAGAAAAACCAAACTGAATGAAGGTGGAGAGAATCCACCCACGTTTACCAAAGACCATGCCTCAGCTAGCACTCCTTACTTCTTAGCCACCTTCTTCTCAATGTTAAGACCCTGCTGTGATAACAGGGAAGGAAAGCATTTTCTTACTAACCTTTACCTGACCTCCTTTTGACCTTCACGTGGCTCTCAGGTTTAAGACATCTGTGCTAATGAGGAACAGAAGTATTTTCTGACTAACCTTAACCTGACCTTCTTTCGCCCTTCACCTGGTTTCCGCAGATCTTTCTTTCCCTTAGTTTGTATTTGCTACAGCAGTAAGTTAAGTTCCATTTGACTAGGAATTGAGTACCCACTAAGTATGTGAGACTCTCCATCCCTCAGATAATCCCTGACCCCAAGGAATCAAGGTTGATGTATGACTTACCGTGTACCAACTTACCTGTGCACACATTAACATTGTAAAGAAAAGGACAAGGGCAGAAAAACATTTAGACATTTTAAAAAAGAAATTTACCTTTAAAAGATACTTATTTTTAAAGATATTTTAAAATATTCTTTTACCTTCATAAAAGACGTTTATGAAAGTAAAAAATCAAACATTCTGTATATTTTTTCTTTTTAAAATTTTCTTTTTCTTTTTTTTTTCTAGTTCCAGTCCAAACATTCTGTACTTATTATCCAAAGAAACAGTGTCATTATTATTATTTGTTTGTTTTGAGATGGAGTTTTGCTCTTTTTGCCCAGACTGGAGTACAATGGCACGGTCTCAGCTCACTGCAACTTCTACCTCCCAGGTTCAAGCGATTCTCCTGTCTCAGCTTCCCAGGTAGCTGGGATTACAGATGCTGGCCACCGTGCCTGGCTAATTTTTATATTTTTAGTAGAGATGGGGTTTCACCATGTTGGCCAGGCTGGTCTTGAATTCCTGACCTCAGGCAATCTGCCCATCTCGGCTTTCTGAAGTGCTGGGATTACAGGCGTGAGCCACAGTGCTTGGCCTATTTTTAATAACATATGATAACTAAAAAATAAAACAGTAGTAAAAGAGTTAAAGTCCCTTTAAATATCATTCCCCAAAGATAACCATTTTAACAGTATAAAGTTTAAGAACTTTATATCAGAAAGCATATGTGCATTTTTTAACATAAATGGTTGCCAGCAATTTCCTTCCATATAGGCGGATGGTACTAGTTATCCTCCCATATCCATTATGCTATTTTCCTTAGTAATAACATCTCCAACTTTGAGCTGGGTATTTGACTACCTGGAATTGTGTGGTTTTTATTTTTATGGTCAGTGGAAATAAAATAGCAAGAGTTTTAAAGTGAATAGATCCCAGTCTGGGTTCTGTTACGAGCCAGATGGGCCAGGTGAGGAAAGGCACTTCAACTTTTTGGTACTGTAGGAGGCAGCACCGCGCAGTGGTTGTGTGGAGATGGAGTTCCCACATCTGACACTCCCTCGCAGTATCATCGCAAGCATGTCACTTTCCCTCTCTAAGCTTCCTCTGTCAAACGGAGATAAAGACAGCCCTTAACTCATCAGGCTGCCGTAAGAATTAAATGAGATAGTGCACACAAAGAGCTTAGCATGGGTCAATGCTCAACAAACGTTAGCGATTATTGCAGTTGTTTTATTAGCTTTTGAAAAAGAAGATAATAATACTCGCTTTATCAGGTTGAAGATGAGGATAAAAACAAACAGATATGAAAGATTGTATATGCTAAAAGAGTTACAATAGCACTAAGCTTAAAAAGAACACTGCTTCTTGGCATTGGAATATGGAACTATATTATTATAGTAGTTCTGCGCCTATTGCCTATGCAGACCAATCCACAGGAGTAACTAGATAGGAGAATATATCTGAGAGAAAGTTCTCCCTCAGTTTAAAGGAATTAACTAAATTGGATGCCATTGGAAAGTGCAGACACCTCAGAAATCCATATTAATCGGATACCTTGGTATGCATCAGAACACGCTCAAGCCTCTTGAGCGTACTTGTGACTCCAGGCATTGTTCTCCTGGTCCTTTTTCCAAGCCACACAGGGCTGCATAAGGGCGAGCTACGTTTATATGAACACTTCATCTTACCCATTCTATTGCCAATGAAAACCTTTCATAGACTGAAGCCATTTGGGGTAGAATCCGCGTTTTATACTCCACTGTATTCTCAGGGCCAACCCAGTGTCTGGCACACAGTAAAAGCCAAATCAGTAGACATCCAGTGTCTCTAGAAAGTCTGCCCCTTAATCAGAAGCAGATTTCACAGGCTGGGAGAGGAGAGGGCAGAATGATTAGTGGAGACAGGAGGCTTGTGTATCTGGCTTTTAATCTCTTCCAGATATGGCAGCTACCACCAGCTACAGACCACTTCATGACTTTGACACATATAGTCCCCTTCAGAACTGTGCTCAAGGATGTTAGTGTAAATCAATCAGAAACAACTAAATTCTGGAAAACTCTCCCGGGCTGCAATCTTGCCATGGAGCAAAAAATGGTTTAAATCTAGACATGCCATTTAAAACCTTGATTACACCAGGCACTGTAACATCTCACAATTTATAGTTTTCTGCAATTGGAAAAATAAACATTTTGGATTTACTGATATTTCTTCTGTAAGCTGACAGGGAGACATAAATCTTTCGGTCCTTCTCTATTTCAGATTTCCATTCAGGAGAGCCAGTGGTGGAGGTGGGGATGAGATACGTAATTATGGTTTTCAAAGACTTGTAAAAAGTTAGATGCTTTTCAGGTTATATGTATGTTTAACATAGCATGTATGTAATATGTTTTACATATGTATGCATAACATGTATAACATACATACATACATATATACATGTATACATACATACATATATATATATATATGGAAAGAATACAGGTTTTGATGCCAGATAGATTTAGGTTCAAATTTCCTGATGTTTATGAGCTGTGTGACCTTAGGCAAGTTCCTTAATATTGCCAAATTTCAGTTTTACTTCCGTAAAAAGCCATTAATACCCCAAGAAACGGTTGTGAGGATTATTCAACGTTGATGAATAAAATAGTTTTGAGATAGACCTGGATTTTAAATTGTGGCTCCATCGCTTACCTTGGACAAGACACTTGACCTTTTAAAATTGTTTCCTTCTCTGTGAGATGAGAATATACCTAAAGAGGTTATTGGAAGGATTAATTGACTCTGTATAACATGTTTAGTACAGTGCCTAGCCTGAAGTAAGGGCCTATAAATGTTAGCTGTCACTATTACTACAATAATTACTATTATTACATAAAAAGGTAGCACTTAATATATGTTAGTGTGGCCATCTCCTCCACCTTAATCTCTTACTAACGAGAAATATCCAAGAATTGGACAATTGGGTCAAGCGTAAAGCTTATCTTGATAGATATTGCCATAATTCTCACCAAAAGGCTTGTAATCAACATATGATGACGTTAACAATGTGCAGAATCTACCCATTTCATTTCAACCCTCACTAACATTTTTTTGTTATTTTTAAAGGGGCAGCATGGTATCTCAAGATTACTTCAATTTTCATTTATTACTGTGAGGGTGAACATTTTCCTAACTGTTATGTTTACTGTTTGCATATTTTCGAGTGTGAATAATTTATTTCTATCTTTTGCCTATTTATCAGTTTGAATCTTGGTGTTTTTCTTAAAAATTTGAATAAACTTATATTAGAAACATTATTATATTTAATGCAAATACTTTTCTGGTAAGTTGGAGCCAGAGAGGTCTGGTACAGATGAGGGGAGATCAGGAGAAAGTTCTGTGTGTTCAGGAACTTTCTGTGGGTGGGGCTGCTGCCTTCTTCTGCATGATGAACTCAACTACTCTCACAGCTTTAACATCCATCTCAGACATTTTTGGCCCTGCATGACACTGTAGTTCTTTGTTTTTTTTTTAAAATTTTATTTTTAGCTACAGGGTCTCCACTCTGTCACCCTGGCTGGAGTGGAACAATCATAGTTCACTGCAGTCTTGAATTCTTAGACTCAAGGGATCTCCCCACCTCAGCCTCCTGAGTAGCTAGTACTACAAGTATGTGCCATGATGCCAGGCTAATTTATTTTTAATTTTTGTTGTAGAGACAGGGTCTGGCTGTGTTGACCAGACTGGTCTCAAACTCTTGACCTCAGTCTTCCAAAGCGCTGGGATTACAGGCATGAGGCACTGGGCCCAGCCCCAACACTGTAGTTCTAGATTGCTAACTATAGAGTGCGTGTATTTCTTCTTAGTTGTCTTGTAGATACCTTAAGCCTATAATAGATATAAATGAACTCATAAGTTATTCCCCAACCTGCTAACTTTCTAAACTTCCCCATTTGGACCTTTATTGCTCTAGTCAAGAGATCTTGAAGCTGTTTCTTAATACAGTAAAAAGGCGTCCCAGAGTCTCTCAGGCCTGTTGAAGCATCTCTTTTTGGTTATTTTTCATATACGCCAAGGCATAACAGAATGCAATTATACTTTTGAGTTATAAGTAATGTGTTCTGATTTTTGATTTGGAAAATATGATCAAACATATCAAGAAAATGAGCAGAAGAGGCAGCCAAGTTGACATGTTGTCTCAGGCCCTTTCTGTAGGCCAATATCTGCTACTGAAATGAATACTTGTGAGCCTGAAGTGGGTAGGCACAACAGTCCCATGGAGACGGCAAGCCAGACACGGGTATTCAATAGTGGAAGAGGGGAATTAATCAGGGGAAAAGACAGAATAATTGCTTTGGGCATTTGGTCCACACATCTACTTTCCTTAAATGATTTTTTGGATTTTAATGGTGATATTTTTCAAAATATTTGGGCAATTAAATATTTTTAATATTTAGTATAATACAGTATTGATTTTGCTTTAGCATTATGGATTTTTCTGTTGTGCTTCCATTAGGATGTGAGTACCATGAAATTAGAAAATGTGTTTTCACCTTCCTTCTAATGCCCAGCCCAATGGTTTTGTGGCGATACATGTGCTTCGTGTATATCTATGTGGAGATCGAGTTCCCTCTAAAGTCAACTGAAGTGGGCATCATGAGTTGCAATAGAGAAAACACAACAAGGCAAGCATCAGGTCAAAAATAAAAAGTCAAAAGATCACATCTTAAATGAGAGCTTCTCTTTTTTATTTTAACTCTCCTCTCAATTTCCCCAAATACACAATGGATCACTTAAGAAGTCCCATCCTGGCTAGGCACGGTGGCTCACGCCTGTAATCCCAGAATTTTGGGAGGCTGAGGTGGGCGAATCACCTGAGGTCAGGAGTTTGAGACCAGCCTGACCGATACGGAGAAACCCTGTCTCTACTATAAATACAAAACTAGCCGGGTGTAGTGGCTCATGCCTGTAATCCCAGCTACACAGCAGGCTGAGGCAGGAGAATTGCTTGAACCTGGGAGGCGAAGGTTGCGGTGAGCTGAGATCACACCATTGCACTCCAGCCTGGGCAACAAGAGTGAAACTCTGGCAAAAAAAAAAAAAAAAAAAAAAAAAAAAAAAAAAAAAACCATCCTCTTCAGAGTCAAGAAACGCTTCCAGTAACACACACTGAGAATAACTGCAGTTTCTTAGTGCCTTTGGAATATGCATTGAAATTCCGTGCAGTTCTGAAGTTCTTCTTCCCAGAATTAGGTGCGCCGTGTGTGGTGCATGTGCATATGTGTAGGTACATGCACGTGGGTGTGTGTGGGTGTGGCATACTGTTCTCATAAAGGCACATTTTCCATACTGTTGGGGCGGGGGATGATAAAGTTACTTTTTCTCAAGGCAGACTATGATGGTATGAAACCCACATTCCCCAACCTCAAATATTCCTTTATCTCACAAAGAGTCATGTTTCGGGGAGAAGGGTGAAGTCAGGGCATTGAGTTTAGTATATACTAATTCTTTCTACAAAGACCAACTAGATTTTCCAGTTTGAAGAGGGTCCTTGGAGGGTTTCTTTTTCGGAGGTCGGGGACAGGCAGGTGGGGATATTTAGAAAGAATTGGGAACCCGGTATTCACAATAGCAAGCAGCTGATCATAAAACAAAATGACTCGCTAAATTCCAATCAATGGCACACAGTGTGGCCTGAGAGTGATATCCTGAATTCCCTTCCACAGTTGTCTAGAGAAGGACTTAGATAAACATATGCCAATATTGGCGAGAGAGTCCCTTTAATTCATTCCAGCACTTGCCCCACACTTCCCCAGCAGAAAAACTGGTTGATTTACAGCCCAGGTAATTATCTGTGTCTCTGGATTTCATTCCTTAGTAACATCCCTCACCTACAACAATGTGTAGTAAGGTCAAGTGTGAAATTCCGCAGAAACTCGCTCCCCACAGCACCACACACAAGGAGACCCACTCCTTTAGCCACCCCTGTGAGTCCAAGTCCCATTCGCCCACAAAGAAGCCTCTATTTGACAAATTCCTCGAGCTCCTGCCCTTGGGGTGGGGACTTTTCGCCTCCCGTGAGGTGCTCCTGCCCGCGTGGGGTGGAGAGATGCACCTCTGGTGCGGAGAGAAAAGTGTGTTAGGCGAGGGTGGAAGCTCTGCGGGACCCGTGCGAGCACGTGGGTGCGCGCGGGCCGCGGAGTGAGCAGCAGCCAGGATTCCGCTCCAGATCGCGCCCCCGCCCCATTTCAGTGCCTGGAACGGCCCACGCCCCGGGATGGCCCAGCAGACACCCAGCACAGCGCAGCGTCACTATGCGGCCCCCGCAGCGCACCGACCCCCAGCCTGTTCGACCCCAGACCCACAGCCGAGCCCGTCTGCATGCGGTGTACGGAGAGAGTACCGATCAGGCATCCCAAAGTCCTTTAGAGAGCAACTCGGCGCAGTTCCCTCTCCCCGACCCGCAGCCTCCGCAGCAGCTGTCCGGAGCACCCCCTCGGCCCCCCAACCCCGGGCAGGTGCCCCGCGCAGGCTCCGCGCCTTCCCCGCCGACCCCCGGCCCCTGCGGGACCCAGGCCCAGGACAAGAGAAACGAATTTGCACCGTACCTGATCCTGTCCTTCTCGGCCCTCCGTAGCTCCTCGTTTCTTTCCAGCACCTGAAGGATCTTCCTAGCCTCTTCGTCATTTAAGAAACTGAAATCAAACCCCGGAGGAACTTTCGTCATTTTCTTTACTGTGTGTGAGTGAGTTACACTTAAGTTCCTTGGCGCCTCGTGTTAGGAAGGCATTTTTCAACATATACAAGACCAGTTTCAAAAACTTGATCCCACAGCCAATAATAAGTCCGCCCCTTTGAAAATCTAAAACCACAAACCCAGGGAACGGCCCACACCTACAGGGCTCATATTGACAACACCTTAATGACATGTTTCTCTCAACCTGTCCAACCGAGATGCAAAGTGAACGGCTTGAGGGAGAGAGGGGACCAATCCCGTTCCAAGGGTGGCGGGCCCTCTCTCGTCCCCTCCCTTGTCCCCTCCCTTGTCCCCTCCCTTGTCCCCTCCCTTGTCCCTTCCCTAGTCCCCTCCCCCTTCTCCTCCCGTCACCCTCCCCGCCCCCTATTTGAGTTGTTAAGCAAACAAGGCTATATAATTCTGCCTCTAAGTGAGGCGGAGGCTGTTTTGGCCCCAAAGTATTTGCTTTTGCTGTTTGCTCGCACAACTTGAGCTTGACTAGTAGAAGGAGAGAAAAAGGAGATTCATGAGGAATCGTCCCTTTGAATAATTAAGAGCCCATAGAAAACAGAATTGCAAGTAGGATTTGTAACTGGCAAAAGAATTACTTTATTTGAAATATCAGAAAGAACTAAACTCACTACACTGACTGTGAATGAACCTGACTGAAGGGCGGAAATTAGCGTATCCTTGGAAACGAATTCTTTGCCAAGCCTCTCATCCCATAGACATCCCCCACCTCCTACATCCACTGTCCCACAAAACTCATTCTCAGATTTTAGAAACAAATAAACAAAACTGTTTGTGGTATTTTAGGAGAAGACAGCCCAGAAGCAAAGGAAGGTAGAAAACGCCTGTTAAAAGTTTTCTGTATGATTTTATCATCATCTTAATAAACTCAGAGAAGTAATACAAGTGCCAGTTAAAAATTCCTAATCCTCTGGTGAAAGCAAAAGGTAATCCTATGAAGCCACAGAAATAGCTTTCCTAGAAAGTCGATTGTTCCACAATGGAATAAAGAATAATAGAAATTTCCAAAGATATTCACATATATACATTTGTTTAAATTATCAAGGCTTTTACAGAAAACATGTTTTTATCTTGGCTTCACTTCCTACACAAAAATAACTTTGTCAGATTGACTTTCCTGCCCCACAGCCTTAATTTGGTCATTTTAAAGACGGTGGTGATGATTGCTAATGTATAAAATGTACTTCTACATTTATCATTTCTTTTAAATCCAATTAAAATTTTGTATCTGTACAAGAACATGATATCAAAAATTGCCATTTCTGTTTTGGTCTCTGGGCTACCCCACTTGATCGTCATTATTTAAAACATGGCTAGGCAGCTAGCTGCCATTCAGACAACTTTCTGTGGGTGTCTGTTGTTTGTGTTAACCAGGAACCAATTCTATTCACCCATGGTGTACACAACACAGAACTCCTTTATAGTGTCTGTATTAATGATTATGTTTTGGGAGTGTGTCTTGTATATGGTATCCAAATTTTCTAGTGTGTTCATTTATTCAGCATACACAAGGGACTTTTAAATATGGACACTGGTGGGCTTTTACACTGTTTCCAGTATCTCCGTGAATTAATTTCAACCAACATATTCTCGTGCCTATTACATGAAGGCATCATACACTGTGAACAAGAGTCCTTGTCTTTAGAAAGTTTGTAATCCAGTGGGAGAGATACACAAATAGAAAGATGACTACATATCAAAGAAGAATATAATAGAGGAATAAAGAAAATTCCCTGCACGCACAGAAAAGTAAATGCCAACTGAGTGGATGGGGAGAGAATACAGTATTTAGGTTGCTTCATGAAGAGTCAGATTTCAACAGGAAGAAATAGAGGATGGTGGGAGGAGATGTGTGAGGCTATTCTAGGCAAGGGATCGTTATGCTGAATAGCAGAAGTACAGTCTAGGAATCTTCTCATATTCCCTCAACCTCTCTGACTAATGGCCAGATTGAACAAAAGCTTGGAAGCTAGAAAATACTGGAGCATGTTCAGGGATTGGTAAGTGATTTGCTTTGGCAGAGCATGTAGTCTCAACAGGGGTAAAATCTTCCTCTTTTTATGTAGAAACCACAAATATACATGTACTTCACAGATATACAGTATATCTGTAGTATTAACATTGCATGAGGGAGGTGATTGCCAAAGTAAGTTCTAAAAAGGTTCATAGTGGGGACAGTAATGAGAAAGGGATTTAGAAACACTGGGTTGAGGTGAGCTCATCTATGAATGCCATGTGATGAAATCTAGACTTCATTGTGTAAGTACTGAGGAGCTAACACAGGTTTTGAGGGTAATAACGATACAGTTAAAATGGAACTTTGGGCAGATTGCTCTGATAGCAGTAGACAAGAAGAGCAGAGTGAAAACGGCATCAAGGAAACCATTGTGTGGGCATGCTGATGCAGGAGAAAGAGAAAGAGGACCCGATCAAAGGCAATGTAAGTGAGAGAAGAAAAAGGGGGTGGAATTTCAAAGATATTGACTGGATTTGGTAACTCATTAAACAGGAGGATTAAGAAAGACAGAGACACAAAGATGATGCGAGATCTCAAGAGAGGTGTCTAAAGGAGACTAGTCTATTTGATAGAATAAAAAAATGTCAGGTTTGTTGAGAAATCAGGTGTTAAGTTTTTGCCATAAGCAGTTTGAGGTACCAGCAATTCATCCACATAGCAACTTAAAATGAGAAATGTGGGACTTGAATTCTTGAAACAGAGAAGGAGAAGTAGATTTGGAAGTTATCTGCTTAAAAATGGTTGCCAAAACCCTGAGATAGCAAACGAAGGATGAGGAGTGGAAGCTGAGTTGAGATCTTTGAATGACCAACCTCATCAGACATCAGCACTAAAGCATGTTTCAACCCTGGGTTGTGGCACAATGGGGCATACTATTGAGAAACGTTTATACTGAGAAATTTACAAGGCACTGGGGACTGCCCTGGATACCATACAGAATTGTTTTTTGTGGAGTTTTAAACACAATGCTCTTAAAATAAAAATAATTCTCCAAAGGTTTGTTTTATGGGCTTATTCAGCCAGTGGCAAGCAGCCATTTTCAATCTTCGTATCTGGTAATCCTAGCAACATTTTGCCCGGGCTCTCAGCTGAAGAGATACTCATCAGTTTGGTTTTTATTAGTTACAGCTGCATAGAAAGCAATAATCTAGAAATCTCTCATAGTTCCCTACCCTCTCTAGTCTGTTTGCCAAATCCCTGCCAGAGAGCTTAGATTTTTCTTCTCTGACAATCACCAAGCCAAGAGAAATACTGATCACATCACTTGCTTGAATGTCTGATTGATTGATTGATTGATTGACTGATTGAGATGGAGTCTCGCACTGTTCGCCAGGCTGGAGTGCAGTGGCTCAATCTCGGCTCACTGCAACCTCCGTCTCCGGGATTCAAGCAATTCTCCTTCCTCAGCCTCCCGATTAGCTGGGATCATAGGCGCACACCACCACACCCAGCTAATTTTTGTAATTTTAGTAAAGAAAGGGTTTCGCCATGTTCGACAGACTAATCTCAAACTGCTGACCTCAGGTGATCTGCCCGCCTCGGCCTCCCAAAGTGCTGGGATTACAGATGTGAGCCGCCCAGCCTGAATGTCTGAATTTTTGCCATTTTAAGCCACCAATAAACCTAGTAGGCCATTGAGAAGCAACTCTGTAGATTGGGGATAGTTTTTTCACAGAGGTATCTTTCTGGCCTGTTTTGGGTCTTCTAACCTAGACAATGCAAACGTCTTCTCTTCCAACAGCAAGTCATGGGGTGAGTTTGGGTGGTAGCTTTCAGTTAAACAAGAAAATACAAGTCAGCTTGAACTTTTGATGTTGATCCAAGTCTTTATTAGTAAACAAAAGATGCAAAACTCCAAAAGGCAGTTCGCAGTTTTTCATTTTAGTCTTTACTATTCTGTTTTGTGAATAGCTTTGCAAATCTTGGTAGAAAACTCCCTTTTCAGTTCCACCTAGGCTTCAGTCCTACAGCCACAATATGGAATAAATATTCCATGAAAAACAGCAACTTAAAAATCCCTTGGGCATGGCATGGTGGCTCATGCCTGTAATCCCAGCACTTTGGGAGGCTGAGGCGAGCAGATCACTTGAGGTCAGGAGTTCGCCACCAGCCTGGCCAACAGGGTAAAACCCTGTCTCTATTAAAAATACAAAAAATCAGCTGGGCATGGTGGCACGTGCCTGTAATCCCAGCTACTCAGGAAGCTGAGGCAGGAGAATTGCCTGAACCCAGGAGGCGGAGGTTGTAGTGAGCCGAGATCGCGCCATTGCACTCCAGCCTGGGTAACAAGAGCGAAACTCCATCTCAAAAAAAAAAAAAAAAAAATTAGCCAGGTGTGGTGGCTCCTGCCTGTAATCTCAGCTACTCAGGAGACTGAGGCAAGAGAATTGCTTGAACCTGGGAGGCGAAGGTTGCAGTGAGCTGAGACTGTACCACTGCACTCCATCCTGGGCCAGCGAGTGTGACTCCGCCTCCAAAAAAAAATCCCCAAATTTAGCCATTTTTTTTAAAACCTATAAAACAACGATCATAATAGAACAACCTGATGAAATTGTAAACATTCAGTGAGATGAGGCACATAAAGCACATCAAATTGTTGGTGCACAGTAAATGGTACCTATTATATGTATACAAAGTACCCTGCTCTTATTTTATTTTAATTTTCTTCTCAGCGTATTATACATATACATATGTTAAAAGTAACATTTTCCTTGACTATGAAAGTAATACCTATTTGTTGGGGAAATTAAAAAATGTACAGTTCAGATAGATGGAGATTAAAATCTCTACTTTATTACTGGTAAAGTTGAGTTGAAGGATGTGGCTTAGTTCTGCACCCAGATAGGCTTACTAGTACCACCTTTTCCAAATCTAGACCCTGGTGCAAAGCACCAGAAGGAGGCTTGAATCTGGGGAACAGACATTATTGGTGATAAAAGAAGGTGGTCTGGAAAATGACAACAAAAAAACGACAACCAGAAAGCTTCAAGCTTTCTAATAAATTAGTCCCACCCAGTCAAAAAGCATGGATCAAGGAATCTCATAGCCTTACCACCAGATAACTTATTTCTCTACTTACCCTGAGAAGGAGTAAGTAAGAATTAGGCAGAGAGGCTGAAAGTTACTCCAGTCATGTTAGGTCCTTTACAGAAAAGTGATGAAATCGTGGCTACCTCTAGGAATTTTATTACATAAAAATTAGTATTTTTATTTTATTACACAAAAAAATTTATTACATAAAAAAGTATTGACATCTATATCCATATATCCATTTCCAACCACTATTTTTTTAATATTTTTATTCATTTCCTTATTAATTCCTTTTTCCATGTGCTATCTATGTATATACACACACACAGATAATATTACATTAAATAGTCTTCCATCTACTCCTTTGCATGGCTACACAGAGTCCCCTAGGATAATGAGGTATCATAGACCCTTAAGTAATACAAACATTAAGTTAGATTTATAAAGACTTCTGGACTGTTTAAAAGAGTCACTATATTAGTCTGTTTTCATGCTGCTGATAAAGACAAATTACCTGAGACTGGGTAATTTATAAAGAAAAAGAGGTTTAATGAACTCACAGTTCCAATGTGGGGATGCCTCACAATCATGGTGGAAGGTGAAAGGCATATCTTACATGGTGGCAGACAAGAGAGACTGACAAGCCAAGTGAAAGGGGTTTCCTCTTATAAAACCATCAGATCTTGTGAGATTTATTCACTACCATGAGAACAGTATGGGGGAAACTACCCCCATGATTCAATTTTCTCCCACTGGGTTCCTCCCACAACACATGGGAATTATGGGAGCTACAACTTAAGATGAGATTTGGGTGGGAATACAGCCAAACTATCTGTCACTGACCCCTGGTGTGACAGGTAGAGTATGATTCTGAAACCCAGAGCATCATATGAGCCAGAGACTGCTGTTCTTTTACATCAGAATTCAATACATCTGAAGTCTAGCTCTCAAAATCTACCCTATAAAAAATGAAAACAAAACAAAAAAATCCTGACAAAATCCAGGAACCAAGGAACACATACTTACTATTCATCCTAGTCCTAGACATTTAATTCTGCCTTGTCTCACACCCTCACTGTAAAGGGCTTTCAGTATTCTTGTTCCACTTCAAGGGTGAAAGAGGGAGGCAGTGGACTCTGAGAGTTGTACAAATGTACAAGACTCTGTTTCAAAACTCAGAAAACAAAAACCACAGAACATTTCACGGGACATTGTAAGAATCTACTGTCATCCTGATAGCACCTGAAAAAAGCAGGTCAATAAACAAACATACAAACCAAAAAGCACACCACAACTTCCTTTGTGGCTTAAATGTGGAGATTTAAGAAGAAAAATGCTGACAATAGATAGAAATATATTAAATGGCTAAGTAAAGTTTATTCCAGAAATGCGAGAATATTTAAATATTAACATAGTTTGCTTTATCATTAGATCAAAGTAATAACACATTATTATCAAAAGTTCTCCAATAAAATTCAAGATTGCTTTTTGTCAGTACTAAACTACATTGAGCTAAATTTAAACATACTTGGTGAGGTAGGATTAGAAAGGATTTTTTTTTGATGTGGCAAGGAATGTCTGTCCCAGACAATGCCAGTGTTGTAATTAATGGTGAGTCTATGAAAAAACAACAAATCAAGGACACCTGCTATTCCCTGTATTGTCAAACGTTGGTCTGGTAGTTCTAGTTGATACAATAGGGAAGGAAAAAACCTACGTGGTGTAACTCTTAGAAAAGAGAAAATTGATCATAGATGATAATTATCTACTTAGGAAAAAGACCAAAGAAATTTGTTAAAAAGCTATTAGAACTAAAAAGGGAATACAAACTGGTGGCCGCATGTGGCTTCATTCAACAAATGTTTATGGAATGTCTACCGTGTGTTGGGAAGTGTTCTAAGAACTGTGTAGACAAGATGTTCCTGCCCTCAAGAACATTGCCTTCTAATCGACAGGTTAAAAAAATAAATAAATCAACATAAGTTTAGAGTGTGATAAGAACTATGAACCACAAGTAAACAGGCTGGAGGACAGGAGGGCTGCAGGGAAGGCTCCAGCCAGAGTGGTCAGGCTGGAGACTGACCTGTATGATGTAATGTCATATGAGCTGAAATCTGAAGGGTGAGAAGCCAGACATGTGAAGAACTGGGAAAATACGCATACAAATGTCCTCAAATCGGTTGAATAAAATGTGGGTAGAAAGTAGATGTATGTGTTATTTATAAGTTCTTTTGAAACTATTTCATGTTTATCTGAGAAATACTCCATTGGGTTACTTAACCCAGCTAATGGGCTTAGTAGTTATGACATATAGTATTTGTTTAACCTGCTGTATGTCAGGCCCTGTGTCAGGTGCTGTAAACACAGAGGCACCAAGGTAAGCAGGTCTCTGTCTTCAGGGAGTTTGCTCTCCCTTGGAAAGAGAGACAATACACTTGTAGATAAATAGGAGATTTACCAAGTGTGATAAATGCTATAAAGAAAATTAACAGGTGACATGGTGGAGAGTAACTTTGAAGAGGAGGGGATAATCTTACATGGGGTGGTTGGGAAGGCTACCCTGGGGTAGCCTTCCAGTTTTGCTAAGACAGAAGAGAAGGGTTTTCCAAGCACAGATAAGTGCCAAGATGCTGAGACAAGCGAGAGATTGGCAGGCTCTGGGCTGATGGTTCTGGTCCATGGTAAATATCTGGAGGAGGGACATAAAAAAGGAGGTTGGAGAAGGAAGTATGGGCCTGATAACATAAGGGAGCTCAGCCAAGAAGGGAGTTTAGATTTCATTCTGAGGGCATGGGCTTGGAGTCAGTATTCCTTGGTTCAAGCTCTGGCTACACGCAATTTATTAAATGTGTGACTTTGGGTAGCCATCTCACCTCCTTCCATCTCATAAGTTTGTGCAATTAAATGTACTGATTCTGGGAAGTGTGGAGCGTATGGTAAGTCCTCCTGAAAAAGACAGATGAGAGAGAGAGAGAGAGAGACAGAGAGAGAGAGACAGAGAGAGAGACCTTCCCAGCTAGGTGGCCAATGGGATTCTGGACAGTTTCCTCCTCACATCTGGCTGGCTTCTGGGATAATAACAAGAATTTCCAGATGTTATCTCTTCTCTCCCTGCCTCCAAGTTAGAGGAACTCTTTCCTCTGGGCAGAACTCATCTCACATCATATATGACATAAGGATTAAATTGTTTTAAATTGAAAATGTAGCATCATCACACCAAAGTGGTAAAAGAAAAAAAATATTTATAATCCTACCATCCTAATTCAAGGACTGTTTTCATATTTGAATATCATTCTGAAGTTCTTTCTCGTGTGTGTGTGTGTATAAAGCTATAGTTATAATCACAATTGTATATACACATATACACAAACACTCATAACACAGTTGTAATCACAATGTGCATACTTTGATAAGGGCCTTTTATTTATTTATTTATTTATTTATTTATTTTCCCTGAAGGTCTTAAACTAACAGATAAGGGCTTTTTAATATCATTATGAAAGACCTCTGTAGGTTTCACAATCTAACTGGATTTAGAAAAAGAACCTTCAGTTCTGAAGATAACTTAAGAACTTTAAACTGCTTTACAGAAATAAGATTGCTGACAGTTTTAATATTACCTCAATAACCAGTTCTGGTATTTTATAGTATTCACTCTTAGAACATTCTTCCTTATAGCAGTTCTATGTACTTCCAGGTGGTTGCCCTTCTGTTCAGAAGTGCCCTTTCAATAACAATCCTTGTGCACACATCAAGCGACACCAGAAAAAGAAATCTTTTTGTTTGTTGCTGGGGAGACTTCTCATCAGTAAAGAAAGCAGGGTAAGTGAGAGCACTGACAATGCCCATGGGATGTAGGCCTTAGTGACTACTGTCCGCCTGAGAGAAGCAAAGCCATGCCTGCTCTTAATAGATTTTAAAGTTTTCAGTAACTCACTTCTTCATGAGCAAAGGCTTACATTTGTTTGCTTCCATAATACTAATCCATTGAACTTGATTTTACTCTTTGAGTCCAGGAGATTGCCATCTGGGTAACTTGGAATCTACAAGGAAAATGAGAAGAGAGGGCCTTTTCCTGTACTTTCTCTGCTATATTGCATGGAGATGGGGGCAAAGGGCACAGAGAGTGGAAGAAAATTCTAATATGGGAGACTGAATTTAGCATCTTCTAAACTTCATAGAAATGCCCACTCAGAATGGGAGGAGTGAGATTGAAAGTTTTCCTTTCTTCATCAGCAGCCTTAATACTGGTGTGCTGCAGTCTTTTGCAACATTTTATCACATGGATCATTGCAATTAATTAACATACCACTCACATCTAATCAAATGGTGGCTCCAACTAAACCTCAAGTTTCTTTTTATCTCTGTGCATTTTAAAGAGTTTATTAATGTATTTGGATTTTTTTTTTTCACATTTTGATTCAAATATCTGGGTTTTAAACTAGAAAAAAATTGTTAACTGTTTAATATGAGTGGCACAGTTTGGGGATCATAGTTCTAAAAAGCTTGTATTTTGATTTAAGAAGGCGAATTTCCACTAAATAGAATTTGATAATTTCATTTCTTGTTTTTAAATTCATGATCAGGACCCACTAGTGTCTGGGTGGAAGACTTTAGGCAGAGCTAACTGAGCCAACTAACCATCAAGGCCCTCAGAACTTAACTTCCATAACTTAACTTAGGTGTGTTTTAAGTACTCTTTGCTTCTTCATTTCCTGTACTAGTCATTTATTCTCATATATGTGATAGACTTCAAATAATACATTAACCACATAGATTTTAGGATTCCATCCCTTTTTCCACCACACACAATTGTTTTCCTGGTTATCTCTGTTGTTTCACATGGTCAGGTGTTTATTGTCAAGTGACAAGTTCAATGACAAGTACAATGCTATTCAATGCCTTCAAACAGGATAATGACACATAAGCTTCTAAATACAAGCTGTTGAAAACACACACAAAGTTGTTGCCGTGCCTTGAGAAGCATGTTAAGTCCTAAAGCAGAGCCCATGGATCAGCAAAAATTATTCATGATAGAGGGGCTTCCTGCAGGTAATAGAATATTCCTACTGGAGTGAAACTATGCTGTATATGCTGGTGGTCCTGAGTTAGAATGTCCAGCTTGAGTACTAATGGAGCAGAAATGTCAACCCTCTTGGAATAGAGTAACATCTGGGTCTTGCTAAGTCCTATTAAACTAATTATTGTATAGACCAAAATATGCCAGTGCTTTAATTAACTCTGTTTTAATACCTGTAGTCACATAATAGTATGTGTCATATTAGACATTCTTCTGGTTAAGGGGCTGACTAGATAGACAAACTTTTAAATCAATAGCATACTTCAGTTAATAGTCATAAGAGAGAAAATGCACTTAACATATAAAGAAATACAATAGAAATAATGTTTCCAAGACTGACTAAGAAATGGTCATGTAAATGTACAACCACAGTAGGTACAATCCAAGCTTGTAAACAACAAATTATATAATAACAGATGGGCTTCTACTTCTGACCTTTTTGTTAAAACCTTAAGTACTGTAATTCAATCAACACATTTCCCTTCAAGGTGTAGTTTCAAAGTTAAGTATTTAAATATGACAAATAGTAAATTTTACAAAAACTTTGATCATTTCCCGTATATTGTAAATATTTGAATATGGAATGGTAGCCTCCCTCTTTCTCTCTCTTTTTTCTTTCTTTGAAAACTCATTTTCTCTCTCTCTTTTTTTTCTTTTTTGCTACAGGGTCTGACTCTGTCATCCAGGCTGGAGGCGCAATCTCAGCCCACTCCAAACTCCACTTCCTGGGCTCAAGCCATCGTCCCACCGCAGCCTCCCAAGTAGCTGGGTCTACAGGTGTGAGCCACGAGGCTCAGCTAATTTTTATATTTTTTTTTTGTTGAGAATGGGTTTCACCATGTTGGCCAAGCTGGTCTCAAACTCCTGGACTA
This sequence comes from Sapajus apella, assembly GCF_009761245.1. Classification (NCBI taxonomy): domain Eukaryota; kingdom Metazoa; phylum Chordata; class Mammalia; order Primates; family Cebidae; genus Sapajus; species Sapajus apella. Next base: position 26,445,476 of record NW_022436956.1, on the reverse strand, counting down.
AAGCAATCCACCCACCTCAGCCTTCCAAAGTACTGTGATAACAGGCATAAGCCATTGTGCCTGCCCTGAAATGACAGACTCTTTATATCTCTTTCCTATTTGCTTTTAAGGCTGGTCCAATTGCAATGGCATGGGAAGCATTTAATGCGCTTCCCCTCATGGCTTATCAAATTGCTCCCTTGAAACACTGCTGTATCCTGCATTCATGTCCAAGGCAGCCATCCATTCATTTATTCTGGGTTATTTTCACTAATTCATTTAGGGTTATTTTTGTTCATTCCATCATTTGACAGATATTTATTGAGCACCTGCTGTGTGCCAGGCACTGTTCTACAGCTGTTCTTTACCTCTCTAATCTGATTTCTCTTTTTAGTTTAATTTCCTCCAAATTGCTTCCTTGATAATTTTCAGTAGTTCTTTGCCCCATCTCCTACACCTGTTTTTTTGAGGCGTGTATTCTTTGCAGATTTATGTTATCCAGCAATTTTCCAGAAAAGCAAATAACCTGGGCCAGAGGGAAACAGCCTCTGTGTTTCCTCCCATGTAACTCATTGTCCACCTCGGTCTCCCACTAAAACTGCCTTTTTTCCTTTTTTGAAGGTGAGGTCTCATTCTATTTTCCAGGCTGGAGTGCAGTGGCCAGCTTACTGCAGCCTTGATTCCAGTGGCTCAAGTGAGTCTATCATGTTAGACCCCCAAGCAGCTGGGACTACTGGCGTGAGCCATCATCACACCCATCTAAAATTGTCTTTAACATAAAGCGGGTAATAACGGGTCAGTAGGATGAGAAAGGAAAATAGAAACCCAATGCTTACTGCAAATACTTTGCAAATCATATATAAATTCTCAGGTTGGTTTAAAAATCATATTTCAATAAATATTGGTGATATGTTGTGGCTCTGTGTCTCCACCCAAATCTCATTTTGAATTGTGATTCCCATAGTCCCCGTGTTGAGGGCAGGACATGATGGGAGGTGATTGGATCACGGGGGCGATTTCCTCCATGCTGTTCTCGTGATAGTGAGTGATTTCTCACAAGATCTGATGGTTTTACAAGCGTCTGGCATTTCCCCTGCTTGCACTTCTCTCTCCTGCCACTGTATGAAAAAGGTATCTCTTTTTCCTTCATCTGCCACCATGATTGTAAATTTCCTGAGGCCTCCTCAGCAGCCATGTGGAACTGTGAGTCAATTAAGCCTCTTTCCTTTATAAATTACTGAGTCTCAGGTAGTTCTTCATAGCAGTGTGAGAACAGACTAATACAATCGGGTTGCCTTTTGGATTGCTGAAAATATTTTGGATTGCTGAAAATATTTTGGAACTAGATAGAGATGCTAGTTGTACAAGATTGTGAATGTACTAAATGCCATTGGATTGTTCACTTTAAAATGATTAATTTTATGTGACATGAACGTCACCTTAATAAAAATAATTTTTAAATCATATTTCACACCAGGTATGGTGGCTTGTGCCTGTAATTCTAGCTACTCAGGAGGCTGAGGCAGAAGGATTGCTTGAGGCCAGGAGTTGGAGAGCAGCCTGGGCAATATAGTGAGAATCTGTTTCTTAAAAAATAAAAAAAAATCATATTTCACTATTTTTGTCCCTGTTGATAACATTGTAAACCTCCCCATCCTCACTGCAATAAGCTAGGGGATAATCCAAATATAAGCTCAGTGCATTAAGCATAATGTCATTATTAAGTCAAGCTTCTCAGAATGTGAAGTCTAAGTGTAGTAGGACAGCATTAAGCCAAAGAGGCTGTAAACACTTGCAAGATGCAACCACTCTATTCTGATGGATAGCCCATTTGCTCCACCTGACTCTGAAGGCTTGAACAAATATGACCTCCACCTGTGGGCAGAGAGCAGTTCCTAATAACTGCCTAACAGCAATAAGGTGCAAGACTTCCTTATGGATTGACCTGGAGGAGAGAAAGGCTATTTCCAGGAGGAACAAACCCAGATTTCAGAGATCCGTAGGAAAATATTGCTGGGATTCTGAAATGATGAGGAAGTATAGCAGACTGTGATTCACAAGTTGATATTTGTTAGAAATGGATCTAGTGGTCAGGTCAGAAAAGATGATCTGATGGTAGTAGACCTGTTTCATATTTTTTAATGGTAGGCAATTCGTTTTGCTACATTTAATTGAAGAAAGGACTGAATACGCTGGGTGTAGTGGCTCACACCTGTAATCCCAACACTTTGAGAGGCCGAGGTGGGAGGATTGCTTGGGCCCAGGAGTTTGAGACCAGCCTGGGCAACATGGCGAAACCCCATCTCTACAAAAGAAAAATACAAAAATTTGCTGGGTCTGGCAACATGTGCCTGTAGTCCCAGCTACTCAGGTGGCTGAGGTGGGAGGTTCACTGGAGCCCAGGCAGTTAAGGCTGCAGTGAGCCAGGACTGTGCCACTGCATTCCAGCCTGGGTAACAGAGCAAGACCCCATTTCAAAAGAAAGGTGGGTGGGGTGGGGTGGGGGTGGGGTTGAATATTTTTGCAAATTAAAGAAAATGTTATTTCCTTTTATTTCATCCTACCCTCATTACCCTACTCAGCCTCTTGGTAATTTCTGTATTTGTTTTACATGTATTATCATTGCAAATTAGAACTCAGTGAAGATTTTCATGGTTAGGAGGTCTGAACCTTACCCCTTTTCTATAAATAAGTGTCCTGGGTGATAGATGACAGGATGGGATGTCAATGGGAATGTGGAGATGACTTTTAAGGAATATGACACTGAGACAGGCAGAAACGTGGTCTGAAAGTAGGTGTTAAAGGCAAGGAGAATGCCAATACATGAGGGTCCTGAGACTCCAGGGTCAAAGAGAAGAAGGCAACACAAGAAGTGGCTGCTACCTGTGGTCACGAAGGAAATTCAGGTCATGAGGATGAAATCAGTTTTAGATTAAGGGGGAAAGGAACACTCAAATAAAGATCTGTAAGTGCACAGGAAATTTTAGTAAAATCAATACGGGTTTCAGTGGCCATAAAATAGGTAAGTTAGAGACATAGGCTTGGTTGGGTGGAGTTAAATTGGATGGGACTGACTTAGAAGGGATTGAGAATAAGAGAAGTAAGACGTGAGTGACCAGGAGGGACATCCCCCAGTAACAAGATCACTGGGACTGGGATGGGTTCTTAGCCAATGGAAAAACAATTCTGGGACAAGAGTATTAAACCAATCATTCCCAAAGTTCCAGGTGGAAATGGGGTGTGATGCTGCAGCCCCTTGAAAGGGTGCCTCAGGGTGGAGACCCTTTCCCTGCCAATGGGTTTTAGCCATCATTTCCAGAAAGAATTGGTCACAAAAGCAGTGACCTTGCTGCTGGGGCTCTTCTCATCCCCCAGAGACCTGGAGTCTGAGCAGGGCTGGCTTGGGGTTACAAGTGAAAGTCACGGAAAACAGCTGCCTATGTTCAATGTGGAAGGAGATGTGATTCTTGTAAAAATTGTACTGTGTGATATATTAGAGGAGTTGTTCTCAGCTGAGGTTGATTTTTTTCCTTGGAGTCATTTGGCAATGTCTGGAGACATTTTTGATTGTTACCTGTGGGAGGAGAAGTGGTACCAGAATCCAGAGGGTAGAGAACAGGGATGCTGCTAAACATCCTACATTGTACAGGACAGCCCCTCTTTTAACCCAGCAAGGAATCATGTGGTTCAAAATGTCAACAGTGCTGAGGCCGAGAAACTTTGCGTTAGAGCAGTTTGGATTCAGAGAACCCAGTTGTGGGATATACTCTACTCATTGCTAACTCCGTATCCTTTGAAAAGCTACTCTGTTTCTCTGATGCTTAAAGTGCTTGCCATGCCTACTGTATAGTGGACATATATGATGAATCATTCTGAAAAGGATGACGAGAAATGCAAATGTAATAATTCAGCAGCAGAGGCAGGACTGCAGACCCTCCCCACCAATTCCATGAGGCAGGACTGCAGAAGCCTCTGTGCTGGCCTCCAGTCTCCGGCCTCCAGCCTCAGCCTTTTTTAGTCTATTGTTTGAAATGGAAAGCAGACTTCTTTTTCAGAAATACTACTTTCAGCGTATGTTCAGCTATATGACTTCCCTAATCGGGAATTTGTGAGGTCTCACCATCACCTTCTTCTTTTTTTAAAAATAGAGACAGGTTCTCACTCTGTTTCCCAGGCTGGAGTGCAGTGGCATGGTCATGGCTCACTGTTACCTCCAACTCCTGGTTTCAAGCGATCCTCCCTCCTCGGTCTCCCAAAGCACTGGAACTGCAGATGTGAGCCACTGTGCCCAGCCTCACCATTACCTTCTACATCAAATCCCCAAACTGCCTGGCTCTAAAGTTAGTCATGGTGTGACCCTGTTAAACCCCCTACACCAGTCCCTATCAGGCATGCCTGCTCAGACAGCTGGTTTTCTCCTCGTGGGCCCCGTCTTTGCCAAGACTCTTTCCCTACTTTCTGCTCCCCGATCTCCACTACACTTACCTCTTTCTTACCCATTCTAAGGCTTGGCTCAGCTTTACTCCCTTTATAAAGCCCTCTGCATGTGCTCCAACCCACCTGCCTTACTTTTCCAAAAGTTTTTCACCTAGTAATCAGCCCCATGCAATTTAATATCAACTTATTCACCTTTTTTTTTAAATTTGATTTTAAATTTGGGCTCTCTAATGAGCTTGCAAACTCCTTGATTTTATAATAAGCCCTTTAAAGACAGGTTCATGCTAAGGACTCAACTTGAGACTCACTTTGTGCAAGAAGCTTTTCCCAGCCCTTCCCCTTATGATTCACCCCTGCCTGACGACACCCTCCCTCAAGCCTCCTCCCCTCATGCAGGCCTTTTTCACAGCACCCAGAACTCTTTATAGCACTTTCTGCTTACATATCTTTTCCCACTAGCTAGGCAAAAACTCTAAAGCAGGGACCATATCTTAATTACACTCTGCTCCAGGTTCAATTTTGTCATTCCACTTTCAGATTTTTTAAAATCTGTAAACCATTGAGAACATTTCCATTTAACCTTCTCAGACTACAAAGAGCTTAAATGATGGGCTTTTCACTGTGGCCACCCAAGAGTCATCAAACCAAAACTCAAGAGAAATAGCAGAGCTTTGGAGGTCTAAAAATCTCTGTCTCAGGAAATCTTTTGAAACATGAATCTGAGAACAAACAGAAGTACATCAGCTGTTCCAGGCAATAGACTGATACAACATAAACCTAAAAATCACTCATGAAAATATCACTGGCTAACATATGTTAGAAAAAGAGAAGAAGAGATTCATTTCTCTCTCTGCTTTTCACTCACATGCCTCAGAAAGCTGAAATAACTGAAAGACAGAAGGAATTCTAGAATACAATACTGGGAGTACACAGTATTAACATCAAGAATAAGAATAATTTTTCAAACTAACTTAGGCCTATCTTTATTAAATGTCTTATGATTTTTAGTGTGGGGTGAATATGGAGTCAACTAGAAAAGAATTCATCATAATTTTCTTCATTCAACATAAAAATATCCTCCAAACAAAAACATTTTTGCGTCAACACATAACTATCAGAGCATCAAACCACTGGAAACCATGTCATTGCTGGTACTTACATCTGGGCAATGGGAAATGATGATGTGACTGGCATGGTGGCTCTGTGATGTACTAACCATTGTCTTTGTTATGTTTGGCTTACATATAAATGCTCTTCTAATTTGCATGTATAATTTCCTAAACGCCAAGCAATTACTCACTTTCCTCACACAGCGATTTCTACATGCAGGAATCCCTCCCCTTCACCAGTCTTTCAAACCTCCACCCAGAGATGCGTCAAACAAGGTCCCATTTACCTGCCAAATGCCTGCTCTTAGATTAAATCATACATTTCTAACTAGTCTCAGTATATCCTTACATTTTGTCTCCTTTAAATACTAGTATTTCTCAAAAGATTATCTGAGGATCAGAATCACCTGGGTTGCTTGTTAAAAATGGAAATTCCTGGGTCCACCCAGACCTACTGAATCAGGCTCACTAGTAGTACCAGGAATCTGCATTTCAACAAGTACTGTCCGACAATGCATATGAGTGAGAAGGTTTGTAACCACAAGTTTTTTGGTTTTCAAATTTTACTTTCCTAAAGATTTGAGGCTCATTATCTCGCAACAGTATAGTACAAAATAAAGATGCTTTTGTGGTTACCAAATTCTCAAAATGGACATTCAGGACAAGCTAATATTCTGGAAATAGGAGAAGCTTTAAATGCACAACTTTTTTATCTTTTTAGATGAAGTCTCGCTCTGTCACCCAGGCTGGAGTGCCATGGGGCGATCTCTGCTCACTGCAACTTCCACCTCCCGGGTTCAAGCAATTCTCCTGCCTCAGCCTCCCAAGTAGCTGGGATTATAGGCACATGCCACCACACCTGGGTAATTTTTGTATTTTTAGTAGAGACAGGGTTTTGACATGTCTACCGAGACTGGCCTTGAATTTCTGGACTCAAATGGTCTGCCTCCTTCAGGCTTCCAAAGTGCTGGGATTACAGGCATGAGCCACTGTGCTCAGCCCACAACTATTAAACTTAGCTTCCTAAATGTTCCTCTGTGTGTTGTTGAATGTGTATTTGCTGAGTATAGGAGGAAGGAAGTTTTTCACGCTTCTCTGCAGCTCCTTCCCAGAAGCTAAGAGAACTGGGCTAATACCTATTTAGTGGTATAGAAAATTGCTCAAGCAGAGATTGCAAAGACTTCTGTCTTAGACAGCTGTTCTCTGCAAGCCAAAGTCACATCCTTGGGCCAGGTGCCACGGCTCACCCATATAAGCCCAGCTACTTGGGAGGCTGAGGCAGCAGGATCGCTTGAGCCCAGGAATTGGAAGTTGCAGTGAGCCATGATCATGCCTGGTAGACAGAGCAAGCTCCTGCCTCAACAAAACAAAACAAAAAACAAAGTAACATTCTCCGTGAGGGGGGGGAGGGGAAAAGAGGAGGAGGAGGTGAAAAGAAGAAAAAAGAGAGGGAGGAGAAAGAGAGAGGAGGAGGAAAAGGAAGAGAAAAAGGAGGGAAAGAGAAGAGAAAGAGAGGAGAGAGATCAAGTCCAGGGCTGAGGGCTGATTCCAGCAACCACTGTCCATGAGAATTATTCCTGCCTAAATGAGTCCTCTATACTCAAATTCCTTTTGGGATCTTGGTATCTCACAATGATACATAAACTTTGCTGATATTATCCTATGTAAGTGGTTCTTAAGCAGGGGGAGTTTCTCTTCATCCCCACCCCAGTGGGGACATTTGGCCATGCCCTAGACATTTTTGATTGTCACAACTCCGGGGGTAGGGTGGGGAGGGACTAGTGGCAGAGGGGGCATGTAGCTACTAGTATCTACTTCTTAGAAAATAGAGATAGTGCTAAACCTCCTTCGATGCTCAGGATGGCCCCTGAAGATAAACAATCATTCAGTCCAAAAGGTCAGTAGTGCAAGGTTGAGCAGCTTTGTTCTACTCGATATTGTCTTGCCTGATCAGCCTGATGTGTGACCCTGGTCATTCCGTATCTCCCATCCCACTTTCTTTGCTATCAACTGGAACGTATTTCTGTTTATGTCTTCCATCCACAAATTTAATGCCTTTTACATTTTAATTCAGCATTTATTATGCACCGTGGCCACACTTTTGCAGTTCAAGGTGTTAGAGCAAAACTAGCACACATTTCTTTATTCTCCTTCAAAATGTCACTCATAGAAGATTCATTTTTATTATTAATCTCAGCAACCTCATTGTATGAAGTCTTTTCTTATTAAGTTGAGAACTCTTACCTTTTCACTTAAAGGAAGCACTTTACAACTTCTCTTTGGCATGACTGAATTTCCAGAATTGCTACTCTTGCGCCTTGGGGCCATAATGCAATAAAACAAGGGTGACTTGAACGCGAGCACTATGAGACCTCAACCATTGATCTGATCATCAAAACAGCTGCTAAGTGACTAAGGTGCAGGGAATGTAGACAGCATGGATACACTGGACAAAGGGAGGATCCGTATCCTGGATGGGAAGGAGCAGGATGGTGTGAGATTTCATCACACTACTCAGAAAAGTGTGCAATTTAACACTTTCTCAAAGTTTCCATTTAACATTTCCACAGTTGCAGAAAGTGAAGACTTAGGTAAAGGGGATCTATTGTATATTGTCTCATGAGCAACTTAGGGTACAATAGAGGCTCAGCCTTGTATGTTTGCTCTCCTCCAGAAAAACTTAGAGGTATTTTTCTCCATTTTCTTCCTTTTAAATTTTTTAAATTAATAAATTAACTGATTCTTGAGACAGGGTCTTGCTCTGTCACCCAGGCTGGACTGCAGTGGCACAATCAAGGCTCACTGCAGCCTCAACTTCCTGGGCTTAAGCCATTCTTCCACCTTGGCCCCCCAAGCAGCTGGGACTACAGGCAGGCATGCACCACCATGGCCAGCTAAATTTTGTATTATTTTTTTGTAGAGAAGGGGCTTGGCCAAGTTTCCTAGGCTGGTCCCAAACTCCTGAGCCTCACAGAGTGCTAGGATTACAGACGTGAGCCACCATGGCCCCCTTTTTAGATAAGCTGATTTTTAGACGTCTCATTGAAGAACTGAGTAAAATAATAAAATTCCAAGTAATTCTTATAGTTATTTTTTTAATTTACCCTTGAAAGAGATCTTGATAGTTTTATTGATATACTTCTCTGACAAACATTTTCTGACCTGGCCTTCTAAATGTAGCTATTTGGTATGGATCTGCAGACCCTATAGTGGTGGTGGACAGGAAGTGTTCAGGAGAGCGCAGAATTGGAGGGCAAGAAAGGAAAAGAGTGTCATACTCTGGTGATCACACCATGCTTTTATAAGACGCGGATTACCACAACAGCCACAAAATTTTGTTTCATTTTTTTTTCTTTGGAGGGAGGGGATAAGAAACTAAAATGAATATTCTATTTGACAACGCTTGTTTCAGACTTGAAAAATTCATCATGTACAAAATGCCAACCCTCAAATAGGACAGTAGACTACCCAGGATTATGGATAATTTAATTCAGTATTTATGCCCATCCCATGGTGAGGAGTCACAGATCAAAAGTGCTACATTCTCCCACTTTCCTGTAATATAATAGCTATAATTTATTTATTATATTATTAATCCTTTTAATGTATTTTCTTATTAATATTCACAGTAATTCTATTAATATTATTACCCAAATTTCACAGTTCTAAGAAGCACATTTTCCCACCACTGAACGTTTCTGAAACCAGGATGGATCATACAGTGTCCCATAGTCATTGTCTGCAAGACAGCAGCTAGACACTGATTGTCACTGCCCATCAGCAAATTTGGTTGTAACTTTTTGTGGCATGAAAGTAGCAGCATCAAAGTATGGCTTGAGGAAAATCTTGGAGGCAGTAATAGGGTTGTTTTGTAGGAACTAAGCATCATTCAATGTTCTTGACGGCATAGAAGCCAATATTATATAGAAAAGCGGGGACATCAGTGACTGTGAGTCAAATTCAGAAAAGTCTTTCTGGGCAGATCACCTGAGGTCAGGAGTTTGAGACCAGCCTGGCCAACATGGTGAAACCCCATCTCTACTAAAAATAGAAAAATTTGCCAGACGTGGTGGCGCATGCCTGTAGTCCTAGCTACTCAGGGAGGCTGAGGAAGAAGACTCGCTTGAAGCCAGGAGGCAGAGGTTGCAGTGAACTGAGATGGCACCACTGGACTCCAGCCTGGATAACAGAGTGAGACTCCGTCTTTAAAGAAAAACAAAGGTCTTACTATGTTATATTTGAGGAATACATTAAGTAATTTATTTTGCTAAGATTTTTATTTTTATCTGTGCGTTAGGGTGACATATAATTAAAACCTGTCAAAATGCATTTAAGGAGCGCTTTCAATAAGTATGAAATAAAAATTCCACATTACAAAAAAGCATTGTGTCTTAATGGCAGTGTTTTATTTTTACTTGTACATGAAAAACAAGGAGTCGTACAATATATGAATTATTAGATTCAATGAAATAGGGTATTATCCCATTCCTGTCCATAAAGAAAATGAACCTTAATGATATTATCTTGTGCAAGGTCACAAAACTATTAAGTGACAGAACTAGGATGTGACCCTAGGTCTCCCAGACTCCAAAACCTGTGCTTATTTTCCACGGCATTGTATTGAACCTCTACTGAATTTTTATTAAAAATCACAGACCTGTCTGTTTATTTTCACTAACATTTTGTGGATCTAGAATGAGAACTAACTGATGTTTTTTTTTAATCTTCCTAAGTTCTTTTACAATGTGATACATGAACTCAATAAATGTATTAATAAGACTTTTGCTTTGTGGAAGCAAAAATTTAACTTGGAGCTTGTCCAAACATTTTGAAACTTTTAAGTTTCAAAAGAAGGAATCAACATTTATTAAGCTTCAGTTAGGCAAGGCATAGTGGCTTACTCCTGGAAGCTCAGCAATTTGGAAGACTGAGGTGGGAGGATCATTTGAGGTCAGGAGTTCGAGACCAGCTGGCCAATATGGCAAAACCTTGTCTCTACTAAATATACAAAAATTACCTGGGCATGGTGGTGTGTGCCTGTAATTCCAGCTACTAGGGAGGCTGAGGCAGGAGAATCTCATGAACCCAGAAGGCAGAGGTCACAGTGAGCTGAGATGGTGCCATTGCACTCCAGCCTGGGTGACAGAGCAAGACTCCATCTAAAAAAAAAAGCTTCAGCTACATAGGGCATTTAAAGACAGGTATTATCAGCTCCACTTTACAGATGAGGAAACAGAGTCACAGAATTTAGATAATTCATCTAAAGACAACTGCTAGGAAGCGGCAAAGCTGGGACTGAGTTCTTTTGACTGTGAGTGTGGATTTACCTCCCCAATATGCAAAAGCAATAAAATATATTAACTCATCATTATTAAATGCTACCAAACCAAAGTTACATGTGTCTGTCAAGGAAGAATTTAATGCAAAATTTTTTCCTTTACATTTACTTCTTTTATATTGTACTGTTTGGTGTTAAACAGCAGAGCTTCTCAGGCAACCACAGCCAGACATAAAACTAACCCATTACTAACTCCTCGGTGATACTCATGTGAGGTTTATTTTTTTTCCTTCAAATTTTTGTCTTTGGAGACAGTCTCACTCTGTCACCCAGGCTGGAGTACAGTGGCACGATCTTGGCTCACTGCAACCTCCGCCTCCCAGGTTTGGGTGACTAGTGCCTCAGCTTCCCAAGTAGCTGGGATTACAGGTGCATACCACCACACTTGGCTAAGTTTTTGTATTTTTAGTAGAGATGGAGTTTCACCATGTTGCCCAGGCTGGTCTCAAACTCCTGGGCTCAGGCAATCTGTCCGCTTCAACCTTCCAGAGTGCTAGGATTACAGGCATGAGCCACTGTGCCTGGCCTTATGTGAATATTAATGCTGCATTAGGTTTCTTAACATCCCTGCTTCCATCGACAAAGAAGCAATTTCACACTATGCTCTGATTAGAAGCATTGGAGATGTCCAATGAGCCTTTAAAGCAGGGGTTCCCAACCTGGGGGCCACACAGCAGCAGGTGAGTTCACATTTCAGAGAAGTCAGAAGTGTTACTGAGTTCATATTTTAGAGAAGTCAAGCTATTTATTCTTGTATAAGTTATTATCAGATTAAACTTCAAAAACCTTTATACTTCTAGATTGAAAAGTACTTTTAGGTTGGGCATAGTGGCTTATGCCTATAATCCCAGCACTTTGGAAGTCTGAGGCAGGAGGAGCTGTTGAGCCTGAGAGTTTAAGACCAGCCTGGGCAACATAAGGAGACCCTGTCTCTACAACAAATTTTTAAAAATTAGCTTAGTATGATATGCATGCCTGTAGTCCTAGCTACTTATGCGGCTGAGGCAGGAGGATCGGTTGAGTCTGGGAGGCCAAGGCTAGATGACATAGCGAGACCTTGTCTCAAAACAAAACAAACTTAGAAAAAAAGTTGACTTTTACTTACATAAAATTGTCAATATTTAAGAAGTAAATAGTAAAATTTAAGAAGGTGTTATATAGTCAAATTTCATTATTGTGTTAATGCTCAATGATACATGCCAAATGAATTATTACTGTACTGAACAGGTGAATTTACAACAGAACATGTATAGCCTACTTGTACTGATGAGTCATGATTTTTAAGTTTTCATTTATAATGTGTATCAATCAGTCACTCTGTGATGACTAAATTAAAATTGGTAAAAGACATTATAGCCATTAATAATGGGGGAAGAAATTATGATTTTTTGTTTGTTTTTTTGAGAATCTCACTCTTTCACCAGGCTGGAGTATAGTGGCGTGACCTCTGCTCATTGCAACCTCCATTATTCTGGTTCAAGCGATTCTCCTTCCTCAGCCTCCCAAGTAGCTGGGACTACAGGCACACACCATTGCGCCCAGCTAATTTTTGTATTTTTAGTAGAGACAAGGTTTCACCATGTTGGCCAGGATGGTCTTGATCTCCTGACCTTGTGATCCACCTGCCTCGGCCTCCCAAAGTGCTGGGATTACAGGTGTGAGCCACCTTGCCCAGCCAGAAATTATGTTTTATGCTCTATTTTTTACTCTACCCAGATCACTACAGAGCAGGAAGCTCTGGAAAAAAAAAAAAAAAAAAAAAAAAAAAGGCCAGAGTGCAACCCAATAGTCTGGTCTGTGCCACACTTACAGGGATGGATATGCAAGTATTGTGGTAACTCTCAAGGTCAACAGGTGGCATGAGAAGAAACTGCTTCTGAGAAAGTGTTAAGGATAGTGTCAAGACAGTTCAGGAAGTTTATATGAAGGGCCTACCATTAGCCCAGCATGTCGAAGTTGAGAAGTGCATTAATTCATTCTTTATTCACGCATCAAATATATCCTGGACATCCATTGTGTGGAAGACACCTTGTGGGAAGCCATCACTGCTGAAGATATTAGCTAGTAGAGAAAACTTAGTTGTCCTACTGTCTACACAAAAAGGTTGAAAAGGACTGAAAAAGACCAGTGGCCTATTTCTTTCTTACCAAAGGCTAGGCAAAAAGCTTTGCTTATCAATCATAGTGGCATATTAATAGGGTTTTAAGCTTTTTTTTAAAAAAAATTAGTTTTTTTTTTTTCTATGATTTGAAGCTCATTTTTTTCTTTGTATCTTTTTCTAAAATTTAAACTTTTTTTCCTTGTTGCTACTATCTGGTCAGTTATACTGCTTAAGAGATAACAGAATTCACGTTATCTCAAGAGCGAAGGTCATGCTGATTGTGTTGGGGGGCCTTTCCCAAGGGAAATCTTTTTTCTCTCATCCTCACTTCCGGTAGCTATTCACAATAATTTAGGACATGTTATATGAGTGAATATTTAATTTGGAATAAATATAACTCCTAGTAATGTATACAAAAGATTTATGAAGTGAGAGAAAATACTTATGATTCATTTCATTTCTTCCATGGTCATAAAATTAAAATATATTTGTGTATAAAGAGTATTTAAACTTAAAAAAGCAAATAACTGGGTGTAGTGGCTCACACCAGTAATCCCAGCACTTTTGGAGGCCAAGATGGGCGATTGCTTGAGCCCAGGAGTTGAAGACCAGTCTGGGAAATATGGTGAAACCCCATCTCTATTAAAAATACAATAATTAGCCAGGCGGGGTGGTGCATACCTGCGGTCCCAGTTTCTTGGAAGGATAAGGTGGGAGGATTGCTTGAACCTGGGAACCAGAGGTTGCAGTAAGCCAAGATCGAGTAGCTACACTCCAGCCAGGGTGATAGAGTGAGACCCTGTCTCAAAAAACAAAACCCAAAAAACAACAAACAAAAAGCGAATAATTCAGCCCCTTTGCTTTTGTCTATATTTGGTATGCTGCCTATTATTTACCTGAGAAGCAAAACAAACTGGATATTCCAACTGAAAACGTGACTGTTATGACTCATAATTCCTGCTTGACTTCAAATCCTATTGTCTTTTGATTACCTCATTGGAATTATGTGAATCACTTTGTCTTCTGTGTGTTGTCTAACTAGAAACAGCCTCCTGGTTTCTCCTGAGATTGCTTCCTTTTTGTTGTGATCAGCATCACCATGACACTGCAACAGGGTGATCACATTCCAGAACAGTGGATGGTGTACTGAGCCAGGAGCCTGAATTAGGAATAGCATAATTCCATCCTATTCCTTAAATGTTAGATGTGCATCTACTCAGTATAATGCTCAGTAGAGTAGTCCATGGTCTTTTAAAACTTTGCAACTTGGCAGAGGATTAGAAAATATAAGGGAACAGCTGAAAAAAATGGGCCAGGGTAAAATGTTTAATCTTCAAACTTTCAGTGTTAATCAGGCCCCTCTTAAATTGAGAAGAGGACTGACCTAAACCTAATTATTTTCCCTTTTTGGGATAGAAAAATCCTAAGATCGTTCCCAGGGCTTGAGGCTATCACCAAGAGCTGCTTGGAATTTCTGAACTCTTTTAAGATCTGGTCTAATTAGCCAGGCGTGGTGGCTGCCAGAGCCTGCAGTCTCAGCTACCGGTGTGTGTTGGGGGTAGAGAGAGGATAAAGTGGGAGGATAGAATTGTTTGAGCATGGGAGTTCAAGGCTGCAGCGAGCTATGATTGGGGGCCCCTGCACTCCAGGCTGGGCAACAGAACTGAGACCCAAGATCTAGTCTACATTCCTCAAATGATTCACAATGCCCAATGTTTTTCTTTGTAAGCAGGACTTAATGTGGTAACAGAGTCCACTAAAGCCATGAATGAGAAAGAAGGCGAAGTCTTGTTCTCCTTGTCCAGTGTCTTCCCCCTCAGTGCTGTGAGAGCATTATTTGTTAATGGAGCATCATGTTTGGGTACAAGGGGAGGTGAAGGGAAGAAGGAAGGAAGGGGAAGGGAAGGAGGATGACTAAGGGTACTTCAGTGGTTCAGAAAGAGGTGGAAGATTTACCTGTTGGCTACGGGCCTGTTAGCCTACTAGGTGCAGATGCTGTTTGTGGTCATGAAAAGCTTAGTCATCTTGCAAAGGTGCACATGAGGCAAGACTTTTTTTTCCTATATCCTTTCTGTATTTTCTGTCAACACCAGCTGCACACCAGAGATGTTCTAGGCAGGTTAAAACTGGCGTGCGATTATATCTGATTAGTAAAGAGTTAATGAGTTTATGGCAAAATTGTGAGTGACTTAAGAAAGTCAGCTGCAGCATAAGCTTCCTAAGCCACTTATGCAGGATGTTTAAGGACAGTTTAACCTGTTGGAGAATCATTACAAGGTATATACCACTCTATCCCTTTCCTTACCTCTTGTAAGTTTCTGTGGCATAATGAGACTTCATTTTTATTTCAGTGTATATATTTGTTGGAGTTACTAATAAAATAAGAAATTGCAAGAGGAAAGGGCAGGGCGTGGTGGCTCATGCCTGTAATCCCAGGACTTTGGGAGGCTGAGGTGGGTGGATCACAAGGTCAGGAGATCGAAACCATCCTGGCTAACACAGTGAAACCGTGTCTCTACTAAAAATACAAAAAAAAAAAAAAATTACCTGGGCATGGTGGCACACACCTGTAGTCCCAGCTACTTGGGAGTCTGGGGCAGGAGAATAGCTTGAACCAGGGAGACAGAGGTTGCAGTGAGCCAAGATCACGCCACTGCACTCCAGCCTGGAAGACAAAGCAAGACTCTGTTTAAAAAAAAAAAAAAAGAAATTACAAGAGAACATTTTTTTAAAATTCAGATAGGTTTGAATAGACAAAGAAAGAGGCATTTGTTTAGGGATGAGAGGTGAGTGGGTGGGGGGTGTATGCCCCCATATGTTCATTTGTGGAATTTGTGATGCATTTTTGGGGAGGAAGAGTCCTGGTAACCATTAAGAAATGTTTCTGCCAGACACATTTGTTTTCCTAGAGTGTTCTTAGGAGAATAGTCTGAGAATATTTTGGTCTGCTTCCACTTAGCACCTGAAATATACAAATCCTGAATGGAAAAGGCTCACATTGTATAATCCCCTATACAACTCAAGTTTTACCCAGAATCAAATACAGAAACCTTATAAAGAAATGTGAATTTAAAACATTAACTATATTATGTTATTTCCTCTATTCCCTTCCACCTCCCTCCATGTAAATAAAATTGGTAACATCACAAACAGTAGTCATTCTTTTGGTAAATATGATTCATGTTTATAGCAGACCCTTGTGAAATGTCATTTCATACTACCTAATTCTCACAGCTGCCTGAGGCTGGTGGTTGAGAGATGATTATCCTCATAATGGGATGTTAGATTAAATCTGTTATCACTCTGGCCACTAACATACATGTATACTGATGCTGTCCGAAAATGACTGGTCAACCTCACTTGGCTTTTATGATCTGTAAGGTAATCCTTACCGTTCCTATCAGCGTGTGTCTGCCAACGTTTTCTTTGTCTCTATGTCTGCTAAGTCAAAAGCTATATACATTTTATATATATGTCTGTGTATTCATGTATAGATCTTTTGTGTCTACATATCTATGTAGGTCTATGACTTTTTTGACTCAAATTCTTGCCTTTTATATCCATTCTTTAGGAATCAAATCTGATGGCTTATTATCTATACATATTTGTTTTTCATTGAATATAGAATAGTTGTCTTCCTTTTATCCACCAAATTAATATCTTATGAATAGACGAGTTGTTTAACAGTCATTGTTATTGAAAATTAATTTGGTCTTGTTGATAGTGACCGAAAGCATGAGCTTCACTCTCTCTGACCCAAAATAGTACAGTCATCTCTCTGTATACTTGGAGGATTGACTCCAGGACCCCTGCAAATCCCCAAATCCCCACATGCTCAAGTCCAGCAGCCTGCCCTGTAGAATCCCCGTATGTGAAAAGCTTACCCTGTGTATATCAGGATTTCCTATCCCAGGAATACTGTATTTTCATTCTGTTCTTGGTTGAAAAGAATCACATATAAGTGGATCAGCGCAGTTCAAACCCATGTTGTTCAAGTGGGTTCAAAAGTGTCCTGGATCTTTATGGCCTTTTGGTGTAGAAATGTGCCTTGCTCTTCTTGCTCCTTGTAACATGATGACATCTTGGCTTTTACTAGAGTGTCGTTTATGGCCGTGGTAGAAGCTCTTAGTCTAGCATTGGGTCAAGAATAGGAATAGAAACTTCCAAACATGGCAAGGCCATCTTTGAGATTTCTGGTAGGATGGCCAGAAGGTGGAGTAGATGGAGTTTCTACTTTTCTTGGGAAAATTCTTTCAGCTAGTTCTCCTCTCCCCTCTTGCCAGAGGTTGGGGGAAGCAGGACACTCTTCTCTCCCAGGGGAAATGTAGCAATTTTTTAATTATAAAAGAACAGATTCCTCAGAACATATCCTCGTAGAGAAAAAAATGACTTTACCTATTAGATAAGTAAAATATATCCTGTTCTAATATATAAACAGCCATATTCTAATAGGTCAGAACTATTTTTCTCTATTTTACAAATGAGGTAGGGTAGACTCAAGTTAAATTTTGTACTCAAGATTACATAGCTATTATATATTATTGCAATTTTTGTAGTTAATTGAAAAAGCTTATATGACAATTTCATATAGCTCAACCTAATAGAAAATCCAGGGCTGCAGTGCATGGATTCTGTCTCCTGCTCTAGAGTCTTATCTTACATTAAAGTGAACTAAATATGGCCTGAGAAAGACTTCATACTTTGTATCTGAGCCCTTGTGGAGAACCATAACCTAGCTTAACAGGCAAACAAAATTGAAAACTAAACTTAAGAGTATGCACTTGTAACAATAGCTGAGTGTTGGTCAATCCCAGCACTTATAGTCTGCTGAGTGTTCAATCTGTGTTCAAATATGGCAAACACTAAGTTGTAACCAATCTTACTGTTTCTGTACCTCACTTCCAATTTCTGTACATCACTTTACATTTCTTTAACCTATAAATTTGTTCTGACTGTGAGGTACGCCTGGAGTCTCTCTGAATCTCCTGTGATTCTGAAGGCTGTCCTATTCATAAATTGTTTCCTTTTTTTTTTTTTTTGCTAAATTAAACTCGATCAGATTTAACTTGTCTGAAGTTTTTTTTTTTTTAACACTTATATACCATTGTTTCTTACTTGGATCTTTGATGATGGCTTGAATTGTTTTAATTTAAATGATACTTAATATATACAAACAAAAAATTAGGTACAAGCTTCTGATTCATGTAGCTTTATTAAACTATATGAGCAACAATCTTTTACAAATTAAAAATTAGAAAAAGGAAACTAAATAACCTAAAAATCTATTTACCAACATGTATGTCATGAAATAGAGGGTATAGTGTTGCCGAAAAATAAAACAACTAGATTTTTTAAAAAATCAACAATCTGTTACTTTAATGAAATATTCAGTTTAATACTGTATCCTCCCAACACAACACTAATGAATAAACCACACGGTTTTCATAATTTTTTAATTGCATACTTACTACTATACATACTGGTCCTAAACTGTTGAACTTCTGTAACACATCTACTCATTTATGACAATATGCCTTTTATAGTATTTGCTGTGTGATGACTCAGTTCTTCTACCAGTTATCTCTATTTGCCTACTTGTAAAACTTTCACTCGCTTATACATTAAGTCTTCACCTGTATTGAACCCATCATCCATACATTATATTTGCTGCTTGTATTTTTTTTCCTCATTGGTTTATAACAATTAAAGTAGTTCATGACTCCACTGTATCCTATGATTTTCATACAAGCAAATGGAAGTCTCAATGGATTAACTTTTCTATAAACTAAAGTATTTTTTCTGTGAAATTGCCTTTAAGTTTGAATTTTCACCTCAATGAAGTACGTTTGACTTTGGTGAAAGAATTAAACATCAGTACTACTTTGAACACAGGTAACTGTTGGGCGTAAAAGCAACCACTGATGCTTGCCAAGAAATTAAAGATTCAATGCTAAGCATGTAGTTCTAACAACACAGAGGATGAAAATAACACAGAATCTTCTCCTGTAAAACTCAAAATGCTGGATGCAATGTAACTATTTAGAAGTGCGATATAATCTGATGTAACTGTGTAGAGAAAGGAAACTCCCCATGCCAGAAATGGAAAAAAGATGTGAAAACTTTGCGGTAAGCACGCAGGCTGACTCTGCACTGGCCCTGGTGGGCAGAGGTAATTTTAGACTTAGAAATTAGCCATACTATTTAAGACCATAGGTTTTAAGCCTGTGCAGGGATACTGAGAGAGATGTACGTGTGTGAAAGAATGACTAGAATTCTCCCCATGGTCCCTGGGAGACTCAAAGGAAACTTGTCAATTCCTAGGTCTTTAGGCAGAAAGAAACATAAGCTCTCACAAGAAATTAAAACCCTAAAATACTCCATGGACAGATTTGGGACTTCCTGTATGGTCCAAAAACCCCCCAAGTCACAAAGTTAATGTAAACCTCAACTTGACAGCCTGCCAGAAGCAAAAATTAAATAAACAAATAAGCCGGGGGTGATGGCTCATGACTGTAATCCCAGCGCTTTGGGAGGCTAAGGCAGGTGGATTGCTTGAAGCCAAGAGTTTGAGACCAAACTGGCCAACATGGCAAACCCCTGTCTGAACTAAAATTAAAAAAATTAGCCAGGCATGGTGGTGCAGATCTGTAGTCCCAGCTACTCAGGAGGCTGAGGCATGGGAATCGCTTGAACCTGGAAGGCGGAGGTTGCAGTGAGCTGTGATTCCATCAGTGCACTCCAACCTGGGTGACAGAGTGAGACTCTGTCTCAATAAATAAGTAAAAATTAAAAATAAATGTATTACCCTGTTCTCATGCTGCTATAAAGAACTGCTCAAGACTGGGTAATTTATAGAAGAAAGAAGTTTAATTGACTTCCAGTTCTGCATTGCAGGGGGGGCCTTAGGAAACTTACAATTATGGCTGAAGGCAAAGGGGAAGCAAAGCACCTTCTTCACAAGGCAGCAAGAGGGAGAGTGCTAGCAGGGGAAATGCCAGGCACTTATAAAACCATCAGATCTTGTGAGAACTCACTATTATGAGAACAGCAAGGGGGAAGCTGCCCCCATGATCCAATCACTTCCCCTGGTCCCTCCGACATGGGGACAATGGGGATTACAATTCAAGATGAGATTTGGGTGGGGACACATATAAATTAATACAAATAAATACAAATAAATAAGCTACTTTACAGGGTACTTCCAAACCCAAGGCTATATAGAAAAATGATACCCAGTAAAGATAAACCTAAATTTTGAAAATGACAAAGTATGAAAGGAAATAATCCACCTTGTGTGAAGGTTAGCAGATTCAAGAAACAGCAGTTACGTACTCCCTCCCAAGCGCTTCAGCTTATAGTACTACAAAATAAGCATGTTTAAAGCAAGAGACAAGAAAGAATAGAAATTACAGCAAAATAAGATCAAGGTCCTACTTTTAAAAAATACGATTTCTAAAAATAAAAATTTAAAAATATGGCTACCCTAAACCTTAAATAGACAATTCATGACCTGAAATACAGATCTAAGGGAATATACACAATTGTGGATCTCAAAAAGCTTGAGAAATGGAAAACATGAAGGATAGTTTAAGAGATATGGAAGAAAGAAGAAAAATGTCCAATGCCTATCTAATAGGAAATTCCAAAGGAGAGAATGAAGAGTGGGAGAGGCAGTATTTCAAATGATAATATCTGAGAATTTTCTTAAGTTCATGAGAGACATGAATCTTCAGAATGACTAATGATGGAACAACTCAGATGAAAAGAAAATATTAAGACACCCAAAGATTTTTAAAACTTAAACTAAAAGGGAGCATTAGTTAAAATGACAATAGACATTTCAATAGAAATTATCAAATTCAGAGTCAATGGAATAAAAGTTGCCAAACTGTCAACTTAGAATTCTATCCCCAGGCCGGGCGCGGTGGCTCAAGCCTGTAATCCCAGCACTTTGGGAGGCCGAGGCGGGTGGATCACGAGGTCAAGAGATCGAGACCATCCTGGTCAACATGGTGAAACCCCGTCTCTACTAAAAAAAATACAAAAAATTAGCTGGGCATGGTGGTACATGCCTGTAATCCCAGCTACTCAGGAGGCTGAGGCAGGAGAATTGCCTGAACCCAGGAGGCGGAGATTGCGGTGAGCCGAGATCGTGCCATTGCACTCCAGCCTGGGTAACATGAGTGAAACTCCGTCTCAAAAAAAAAAAAAAAAAAAGAATTCTATCCCCAACTAAATTATCATTCAATTGTCGAAATAAAATAAGGCCAAAAAAGAATATTTTATGACACAGCAGAGATTTACCACTCATATTTCCTTGCTAGAAGAGCTACAGAAGGATTTACTTTAGGCAGAAACAATTTGAACAGAAAGGAAAGGATCAAGGCAAAGAGGGGTTGAGTGATCAAGAAGAAGGAAGACACTGGTTTTGACTTCTTGCCTCATTTCTTCCCCATTCTAAAAGGGCTTCTACGTTCCTTTCTATTCTTTTTAAAATTTTTTTATAGAGACAGGATCTCACCATGTTACCCAGGCTGGTCTTAGACTCCTGGGCTCAAGCAATCCTCCCACCCCCCAAAATGCAGAGATGACAGGCATGAGCCACTGCGCCTGGCCTGTCCCTTTCTATTCTTATGGTTTCTTGCCCTCTATCTCTTCTTCATTCTATGGAATTTTCTTCTGGTTTGTATCTTGTTCCCTGGGTGCCATTGGGCTCAGTATAAATTATAGTAGGGTACTGTGAAACAGAGTAAGTGAGGGGAATAAGAAATAGCCTGATGAATATTTTCAAAGTATTTTTGATGTAATGATTATATTAATGTCATTAGATTATCACTGAAATAAAAACATAAAATTTTAAAGTTCTATGTACAATGTTTCAAGGCCACGAATTTGAAAGACCTGCTCAATAATATTTGGCCTCTTCTCTCATAGTTGTTCTATTTTTTTTCTTAGCAGCAGGCTCATTTTTCATCATGGTTATAGGCTTTCCCAATCAAACAGGCCAGCATGTGTTCATTGTTTTGTAAAAAAGTTTTTCATTTCAGGTGGGGCTTGTGTGTTGGAGATGTGTCTGTGGTGCAATTGGCATTATCGTTAAAGGCAAACTTCTCCAAGAATCAACGTAACTCTGTCTAGCATGCTTTCTGGGTGCAGCATTGATACTGGCACACCAACAGAGAGCTCATTTGCCAGGTCCTTCCTGTTCAATCGTGTAAACATCAGTGCTTAAGCAGCGGTGAAGTTATTGCCTGGCTAAACAGAAACTCTCATCCTTCAATAACTGATTCTTTTAGATTCATTTGAACAGTTTGGGAAGGACCTCAACTTCCAGATCTCTGCCTCCATTAAACAGGAATGGACACAGATTGAAATTTAAATTACATGTAAGATTCTCTGGATTCTGTTGTTTCGGTCTATTCTCTGCCCTTTCCTTGTCTTCTCTTGTTAAGTCACTTTTGTTTTGATACACTGGGTGGGGAATTGGCAATTCATGTTAACCCACAATGAGTAATGGAATGCTTCTGTCAGTACACAGAACTGGAAACACTGCTAATCTAGATAAGCTTTAGAAGGTAGGTAACGCAGTTGAGCACACTTTAGTGTTTCTGTAGGAGCTTTTTTTTTTTTTCCTAGAAAAGTCACTTTTCATGATGTAGCATAGACTTTCTTGCCTGATCTGATAAAACACATTCAATGAGATAAATGTCACGGTTTCTGTCTTACACAAAGGAAGACAAGTAGGTACGGAGAAATTAGGGGCAGCAATAGCATTGAGAGGATAAGTCATCTTCTGTATTACAGGTAATCAGAAAGATCCCAGGCCCACGATTTCTTCTCCAATGGCCCTGCTTAGGTGGTAAATGAGGTTAAGTCAAGAGAAAGTAACTTACAAGAGATCTTATTAAAACATGCTGTAATAGAGTTCTTATTAAAGAGTGGGTTGAATACATGCTTTTACCTTTACTTGCTTCTAAAATGCTATTCAGGTTACAGTAAAGACTTTAACATGGCAAGAATCCACAAGGACAAATTAAACAGAAAAAAAAAATGGGGAAAAAAACCTTTGGAAGCTGGAAAGCAAATGGGCTAGTATAGATGAACTTCGCAGAACTTAGAAAAAAGTAAAACCTAAGAAGTAGTGGAAGTCAAGAAGCAAATTGCTTCACACTACAGAGCTCAGAAAGCCTGGAATTGAAGGTGCTGAGCACCACTAAGATCATCATGTAAATAAGGTTAATACAAGATTAGTTGAAAGCCTATGTAAGAGAAAGTTAGATCACTAGGTCAACTCTGTGACCTAGTGATGGTTTTTCCCACCCTGATATGAGACCGGAATGGTGTTGTTCTCCAAGAATAGGACCAAGCTTTGGGCTGGATGGCACCAGGCACAGCTGAGGGTGGGGTTAGGAGATGCAGTGAAAACGAGCCGGGGGGCCACGTGTAGTGGCTTATCCCTGTAATCCCAGCACTTTGGGAGACCAAAGCAGGAGGATTGCTTGAGCCCAGGAGTTCCAGACCGAAGTGAGTTATGATCATGCTACTCTACTCCAGCCTGGGTGACAGAGCAAGACCCTATCTCTAAAAACTAAGAAAGAAGAAAAAAGAGAAAATGAGCAAGGTGATGGTGGAGAGCTGAGTGTAAAACCACATACCTGATGGCAAGACTCCACGCTTGCTCTGAGAATGCTGATAGCCAGATGTTAACCTCCAGGCAGGAGAGAGGATCATTTCTTTTGCAGTGAAAACTGACTATCCCACAAGAAAAAAAAGATAAATTTGAAATGCTTGGTTAGAGCCCTAACAAAATCTTAGCCAGATCACACCAGAGTGGTGATTCTCAACAGGGACGACTTGGTCTTCCCTCCCACTAGGCATTGACAATGCCTAGAGACATTTTTTAGTTACAAATAAAGGGGAATGCTACCATCATCTAAAGGGTGGTAGTCAGGTATGCTGCTAAACATCTTACAGTGCATTGGACAGCTTCCCATAACAAAGAAATCACTAGTTCATAATTGCAATAGCACCTCTCTTGAGCAACTCTGCTCTACAGCAAAGTTTAACTGTTGAAAAGCACAGCCATGACTCACAGGATCAATTAGCTTTTTGATGCCTTATTCTTAAAAACGAAGAAACAGCCAAAGAACACTAAACACTTTGAATGTGAGAAAATCTTGTAACCAAATCTTTTCTTTTTCTTTTCTTTTTTTTTTTTTTTTAAGACAGAGTCTTGCTCTGTTGCTCAGGCTGGAGTGCAGTGGCGTGATCTTAGCTCACTGCAACTTCTGTCTCCCAGGCTCAAGCAATTTCTCCTGCCTCAGCCTCTTGAGTAGCTGGGGTTACAGGTGCTAATTTCTGCATTCTTAGTAGAGATGGGGTTTTGCCATGTTGACAAGGCTGGTCTCAAACTCCTGACCTCAAGTGATCTGCCCGCCTCAGCTTTCCAAAGTTCTGGGATTACAAGCATGAGCCACTGTGCCCAGCCCAGAAAGGCAGAAATTGTAATAATCACAGATGGAAAGGGATATGTAGAATTTTAAAAGGTAATGAAGAAGGATAAAGTATGTGTTGTGTTTTATATATGTAAATATACATATGCATATATATATATATATACATTAAATCCTCCTTAAAAATTTTTAAAGTACATCCAAGAAAGCAGGAATAAGAAGATATAAAAAGGAATCTGTATAGAAGAAACAGAATCCTAGGAAAATAATATATGAAATAAATTCAATAAAGTGTTGAAGCCAGGTATGGTGACTCATTCCTACTATCCCAGAGACTAGGGAGGCTCAGGCAGGAGGATTGCTTGAGACTAGGAGTTGGAGACTAGCTTCTGCAATATGCAAGACCCCCATCTCTACAAAAATTTAAAAAATATATTAGCTGAGCTTGGTGTTACAAGCCTATAGTCCTAGCTACTTGGAAGACTGAAGCAGAGGATCTGCTTGAGCCCAGGAGTTTGAGGTTGCAGTGAGCTGTGATCACACGACTGCACTCCAGCCTGGGTGACTGGGTGAAACTTGTACTCATAAAAAGGGTTGGGGGTGAGAATAGGTTTAGAAAGATCAAGTTGAAGTAATTGTCCATATACTAGAACAAAAGGGCAAACAGATGGAAAACTAGAGAGAAAAAAAATGCATAAGATATGTTGCAATCCAAAACTCAACAATAAAACTTCCAGAAAAAGAGAACTGATAAAATGAAGGTGAAAAAATTATCAGAGGAACAATATAAGAAAATTTCCTGCAAAAGAAAGACAACAGTTTCTTGACTAAATGGGGTGACCATAATTGATGAAGAAGATCAATATTAAGGCACATTATTGTGAATGTTTCCAATTTAGTGATTAGGAGGAAATAAGTAAGTAAATAAGTAGACATAAAGAGAAATACATCATATACAACGGATTGGGAATAGAATGACATCATATTTCTCAAGAGCAACACTGGAAAGTAAAATACTATGGAGTTGAATGTAATTGAGCAGTACATTCAAATCTCTGAGGAAGGTAATTTTCAACCTAGAATTCTGTGCTTAGCTAGATAACCAAAGAAGTGTGAAGGTGTGATGAAGACATTTCAGAATAGCCAGGTCTAGCACACATGTAACCAGAGTTCTAGAAGGAGATAATAAAAAATTAAAAACCAGCATATTCCAAGATAATGGCTGAGAATTTTCTAGAATTGTTATCATTATGTTTTTGAGACAGAATCTTACTCTGTGGCCCAGGCTGGAGTGCAGTGGTGCAAACACAGCTTACTGCAGCCTTGGTCTCCCAAGCTCAAGTGATCCTTCTGCCTCAGCCTCCTGAGTAACTGGGACCACAGGTGCACACCACTGCCACCGGACTCTTAGGGTTTCACTTAGCCAGAAACCTCTGTGGTGGGTGGCATCTTGTGCCTGAGTATTGCTCATGCCTTCTGCCCCTTGTGTCCACTTAGTCTGGCAGGCTGCATTCGTCATGCTACTAGCCTAGATCCCACACCTGCCAAGGACAAGCGAGCATGGGGTCCAGCCACTGCACACAACCAGGCACACAGGCTGCTGTGGTGGGGGTGGGGGCGGCACAGTTCCAAGTGCTGGCTCCGTGCGAGGCTGCGGTTGGACCCGATATACTGCACACAACTTCTACTGTTTGCACCTGAAATTGGATGAGGTGAATGCAGTGGTGCCTGGAAGTTTGGAGACACCAGGAAGCACAGAGCCCCAAAGAGGTTGTCACAGCCCAGGGTTGGGTAGCCCCTAGGTCTGGGCTCCCCAAAGGACCACAGCTCTTCTCTCCTTCTCATCACCCACAAAGTGATGAGTTGCAGGGGGATGTTTCAGCCCTGTTTGTGTTACATACAGTTCTTTCCGTCCTGCCATTTGACACATCCTGAGTTCTTGTCCTGTGTCCAGGAAGAATGAGGTAGGTAGACAACTAGAGAGTGAGCAAAGCAGAGAGGAGCTTCATTGAGTGACACAACAGCTCTGGCAAGCTGTCCTGACCAGTCCTTCTGTCAGGGTATCCCTGTTCTCTCAGGGACCTGGGAAGCCTCCCCTGCTTCCACAGGCCTGGAGGTGCCTGCTCCCGGTGCCTGGCCTCTCCCTTTCCTGCCACCCACTCCGATTTCCGCTCTGGGGGTGCTGACATGCCAGTCCCCTGCTGCCTCAGCCCCCTCCAGACTTTGGGCACTGAGGAGCATTTGTGCAAAGCTGTCCTTCCAGCTCTCAGCGGGAAGGAGACCCAGAGTAGCTTCTTTCTGCAGGCAGGATGTCCCAGACCAGTCGAGGAGACCTGAATTGAGTAGCTCCTTCCCACAGCTGGTCCGCCCAACATATCTGTGAGTCTGGCTAAGGGTAGAGTTTTTAATAGACTTCCCAAGGGAGGAAGTGCATGCTGATTGGTCCACAGGTGGCCATGGGCAGGCCTGGAAAAAACACCATAAGTTCTCACTCCAGGCTTTAGACTCCACCCAGAACTGACAACCTGGCCCCCATGCCTCAGGCTGTCCCTGGCTTGAAGGTGGGGCTTCTCCAGGACCCGCCCCTTTCTGCCCAGGAGCCTGGCTGCCTCCTGCCACCATCAATCATGTCTCCCATGGTACCCAGGTTGTTTGTGCAGAGGGGCACCTGCAGGGTCATGCCAAGCCTCCCTCAGTGCCCCCTCAGATTCCCCCCCATGCTCCTCAGTGCCCAAAGTCTGGAGGGGGCTGAGGCAGCAAGGGACTGGCATGTCAGCACCCTCAGAGCTGAAATCGGAGTGGGTGGCAGGAAAGGGAGAGGCCAGGCACTGGGAGCAGGCACTTCCAGGCCTGTGGAAGCAGGGGAGGCTTCCCAGGTCCCTGAGAGAACAGGGATACCCAGCTTGGCAGCTGTGGTTGGGCGGCTGCAGCTGCACCTGGAAGGGTGGGGTTCCCAGTCAACCAACTGGAAGGGGGAGGGTTCCCGCCAGCTCCATGGAGACGGTGGCGTCAGCCAGGCCTCCCCTCCCCTGTGCTGCAGGCAGCATCTTCGCAGCAGCCACTCCAGATGGGCTGCTCCTACCATTGCCACCACACCCAGCTACTTAAATTTTTTTTTTTTTTTGTAGAAGTGGAGTCTCTCCATATTGCCCAGACTGGTCTTGAACTCCTGGGCTTGAGCAATCATTCTGCCTCCCAAAGTGCTGGGATTACAATCATGAGCCACTCTGCCCAGCCAATTTTCCAGAATTATTTAAACATACTAAACCTCAGATCCAGGAAAGCTGACTAACCTAAAGCAGGGCATACCAAAAAAACCCCCACAACTATACACCCAATAGTGAAATAACAGAACAAAAATTAAAAATCCTAAAAGCAGCTGGGAAAAAGACAGATGACTTACAAAAGAAGACTGTTAAAATGACGGCAACAATAAAAGCTAGAAAACAATGGCATAATATCCTCAATGTGATAAGAGAAAATTGTCCTCAACCTAGAATTCTGTATCCACCAAACTACTTTTCAGGAACAAATGAAAACATTTCAGGCAAACAAAATAGAGAACTTACAACTCAGAGTTTAGAAATCAGAAGAAATTCTAAAAGATGTCTTTCAAGTCAAAGAAAATGATGCCAGAAGAAATAGTGAATAGGGATAATGATAAATACATGAAGAAATGTAAACCAGCATTAATCACATAAAAACTTAATGTCTAATTAGTTTTATATATATATATATAATATTTATATATATAAAACTTTATATATAAACAAACATCCCGGGCAGTACTAGCATATAAGTCAGGAGGGAATGATTAGAGTACAGGCATTTTAAGATCCTTATATTTTTTAAAAGGAGAGTAAAGATAGGGTTAACTAGAAAGAGAATAATTATAGAAAGTATAGCTCATAAACAATTGAAGGGGAAAATAAAATGGCCAAATGAAAATAAAAAATCCAAAAGCAGACAAGGAATAAGTGAATTAATAATTAAGTAAACATAAATGAACCAAACTGCAGTTATAAGACAGAGATTGTCACCCTGATAAACAAATTCTAGCTATACGTAGTTTCTAATAAACACACTAAAAATATAAGGGCACAGAAAGTTTAGAAGTAATAGAATGAAAAAATAAACCCTAAACAAATAACAACAACAAAAGCAAAAAGCATTCTCAGAAATAAAGAATATTACATTGTGATACAAGGCTTAACCAACTTTTGGCTTTTATTTTGATCTTCTGTATAATGTAGCATTGATTTATGTTTAACTGAATTTCATCTTATTACTTGCTTCTTTTTACCTTCTTTGGATAAATTATTTTGTTCATTTTCTAACTTGTCCCTTTTTTTTTTTTAACTTGAGTTGGATGTTTTGGTCATTAATTTCTTACCTTTATCTGTTTAAAATATAGGCATTTTAAGCCTATATTTTAAATGTCCCTCTAAATGTTTCTATAACTGCATCATATAAATATTTTCTTTATTATCATCTTTTAAATAATTTTTAAGTTTCTATTTTGGTTTCTTTTTAGCCCATTATTGCTTTAAAAGTGGGCATTAAAAATTTTCCAATCCTGTGGAGCTTTTCTAGTTTGTCATTGATTTCTCATTCAATTGCATTGTGGAGAGGTTGTGTATGACGCTAAATAATTTGACATTTATTGTAATTCACTTTTTTAGTTGATATATATTTAGTATCTATATGTGTTCTCTCTATGCTCAAAATTAAAGAGTACTGTCAAATTGTTATATGGAATATGCTATACATATTTATATCTTAGGTACTTAATTGTGTTTTTCAAATATTGTATGTACTTGTTATTCTTTTTTCCTATTTCCTGGTATTCTGATGTCAGAATACCAGCAATGCCAAGATGCCACAGCTGAGAAGGAGGAGTTTGAGGAGGTAGCCTAGAAGCTTCCTTTTCTAGGTAAAGTGGGGAAGCGGTGTGGATTCTTTAGTGTGTGCTGATAGCCGTTGTCAGTACACACTTCTTTGGGTCTTTACATCTCCTCCTGCTGCATTTTAAGGCATTTTCATAGTAAGTAGTTTGGCCTAATAAAACATTTTTATAGCAAAAAAAAAATTTTGATCTATAAATTAGATCTATAAATTATTTGATCTATAATTTAGAAAGTGTTGTGTTTAAAAAAAATTCCATTCATTAAATTTTCCTTATCAATTTTTGCTTCATATATTATGAAGCTAAGTACTAAAAGTTTGTAATTATCACTTTTTAAAAATGAGTTAGCCACTGAAATTGACATAAAAATGCAAGTTGATGATTATCAGGCATGTATAGATGCTCTCAGGGTGTTCTTTTTTAAAGAAAAATC
Source organism: Sapajus apella (assembly GCF_009761245.1). Classification (NCBI taxonomy): domain Eukaryota; kingdom Metazoa; phylum Chordata; class Mammalia; order Primates; family Cebidae; genus Sapajus; species Sapajus apella. Next base: position 26,415,720 of record NW_022436956.1, on the reverse strand, counting down.
AGTACTAACTTATCTTTCTGGATACCTGCTTTCAATCTATTTTTGGCTTTTGGAGATTTCCCTCATTTCCTTTTGAGATGCATTTTGAAAAAAATATTTTGCATATCTTATTTTTTATTGGTTTTCAGGAGGGTTATTCTAGGCATGTATTTGACCATGATGCTGGAAAATGAAACCTACCTTTCTTTTTATAAGGCTTTCCTTCCTTGTTTCCTGCATTCTAATTTTTTTGACTGGATTTTCTAGAACCCCTTTTATGCATTCTAGTGGTTTGGAGCTTTGGAGATGTACTGGAATTTAGCTCACTCAGCATCCATGCCAATCCACTTCTGGTTTGCATTTGGATATTACAGAGGTTAGAAAGCTAAAATAACATTTCTCAGATTTCCCTGAAGGAAGGGATCCACATATGATATCATATCCACCCACAGATCCACATGTGGGTGCATTCTATTTCCCAGATGCACCCCCACAAACTAGGAGGTAAGAGACCTTGGGCAGGGGGTTTGTTTCTTATTGAAGCAGTGTATCAAAGGCGTCTGGTTCTTCTGGAAACAGCTGTGGTGTATTTTCTGGCATGTGGTCTTTGTATTGTGAGTGTCAAAATGCCAGGCATTGGTGGCAGTATTTTTCCATTAGAATAGTTCTGTGTTTTGGTTGGCCATTTTCTTTTGCTATTTTGTCCCCAGCTGTATGGTTACTGGCTGTGTAGGATTCAAACTCAGCATGCTGGGCCTTTCAGAAATCTTCTGAGTTACCCCCAGACAGCTGGAAGCTTTTTAGCTGTTTTTGCTGTTGTTGTTGTTTTGATTTTTTTGTTTTTGTTTTTGTTTGGTTACTTTCTTGGAGTATTGCCAAGGTATTCACCAATATCCTTAAGGGATTTTCCTGCTGAGTGTCAAGATCACTTCTCCACGCTTCTGTTCTCACTTTCCTCTGAGATGTTGGTCCCTTAAAGTCTTGAGTGCTTTGGGAAGTCTAAACTCCGGTTTTTATCTCTTCAGCCTTATGAAATTGCTGAAGCTCTGCTAGTTTCTCTATCTCTTAGGAGCAGTCTTCTGCCCAGTTTCTCAGCCTCTCTCCTGAAAAGCTGAAAAATCAGCAGATGCCCAAAGGGAAATAACGACATGTGTAATAATGAGCTCACATCAATGAGCTTCTTCTCGCTTTTATCTTAGCCCCTCAAATAGATCTCACTATGTTGGAGGCTGACCTATATTTATATCTATCTATATTCATCCTCCCTCTCCCAACTTTCCTGGTTGTTTCCAAGTTGAGGTGGTTGGTATGTTCAGGCTACTTCATTATAGCAAGAAGTAGAATTTCTCCACCACCTTCTTTCTTCTTACCATGATGTTTTGAACATGCTATTTCCTTAGTCTTTTCTTCTTTGTCCTTACTTATTTTGAGGATAACTCCTACTTTGAGATCCTGCTCTATCATGACCTACTCTGATAATCAATCTCAAAGTCTAGTTTAGATTTGCCCCCTCTATGTTCCCTTGTGCTTATTCCTTAATACATAGTTTCAAAATTATGTAATTAGGCTTGTGCTTATTCCTTAATACATAGTTTAAGCACAATTCCCTTGTGCTTAAACTATGTATTAAGCACAATTATTAATAAGCACAATTCCCTTGTGCTTATTCCTTAATACATAGTTTCAAAATTATGCAGCTTTCAACCTATAGACCAAACTCCTTATGGGCAGAGATTTTGTTTTGTAGTTTTATATTCCCAGTGTGTAGGACAAATCTGGCATATAGTATTTGCTCAATTAATACAAGGTTAAAATCGAAATTCAGGCCAGGTGTGGTGGCCCACACCTGTAATCCCAACACTTTGGAGGTTTCAGCACTTTGGGAGGCTGAGGTGGGTGGATTGTTTAAGCTCAGGAGTTTGAGACCAGCCTGGGCAACATAGCAAAACCCCATCTCCACAAAAATTAGCCAGTCATGGTATCATGTGCCTGTAGTCCCAGCTTCTCAAGAGGATAAGGTGGGAGAATTGTTTGAGCCTGCGAGGCCAAGGCTGCAGTGAGCTCTGATCATTCCACTGCACTCCAGCCTGGGTGACAGACTGAGAAACTGTTTAAAAAAAAATTGAAATTCAAAATGGAATAATTTTCTATATGGCTATTGGACTTGGGAGGGATTTAAAGAGAGTGAATAATCAAGAAGTATGCTTTATGCTTCTAGTTCTAAGAATAGACCCACTTATATGCATGATAAAGAGGACAAATCTTTTTCTTATGGGGTGCATGGCCCTTTCAATTGAAAACTAGGAAGTCCACACTCCTAGAGCCACCAGATCTTTGGATAGGCTGTTGTCCCTGTACTAATAGCTCTCTCTTCCCCTGCTACAGTTTTCTGCCAGTGTGTTCCAGCCTCCAGGAAAGCCTCACAGGATTGCCTGGAGAGGGTGGTACCATGTGGCCATTCCATATTTTAGGAATCTTGGCTAAATCCACATATTTTATCATTAACTTGTTAGTCATTTAACTAGCTTATTGAAACTTCAACTTTCTTTGCAACACAGCCCACAAAAAATGGATAGTATCGTAACTCTCCCTCAAATTTACATCCCAGCCAATCAAAGGGCTGATGTTTTCCTGTTGACTTGATCTTATTGGTGAGTTGACCCAGGATTTACTGTAGTTATTCTCCTGTCTGGTATTGCTTTCTGTTCTGTTTTCCTTTCACACATTAGATCTGCTTTAAGCCTCTTGTTTCTATCGCTTTGTCCAAGAAGCTTGTTCCATCTGTTTTTGCAGACACCTTAACAAGCTTCCCTTTTCCTAGCCTTACTAGTAACATAGTATTACAATTAAAGTTCAGTAAGTCAAATCCAGTATTGAAGTTGCACATAGAAGAAACAATACGCTTCAAAAAACCACCATTGCTCATCATCTGTGTTTTTTTAACACTCAGATGTCCATGGGACATCTTGACAACTTGGTTCATGCCCATTGTGAACTACACAAGTTGTCGAGTTCTAGCACATCATGAACTTTTTATTATAAGTGATTTCTCCTGTATTCCTGTCCTCCACCTCCAGTCAGAAATGATTAGCAGCCCTCGTCTGTTTCTACATTTCATGCCAGATGAAGGCATGTGAATGGAATGCTGACAAGCAGCATTTCAAGATTCATTGATATTCCTTGAAGAAGCCAGTGAATAGTTTGTTTCTTGGATACCTCTCTTAAATTAAATCATCTCACAGTTCTCAAGTACATTCTATTGGTGTTGCTCAGAGTTTTGCCAAACATAGGGATGAGTGTGCTTAATTCAACTGGCCTTGATGGATACATTGGTTTCCTCTCCTTCCTACTTCCTTCACCTGGAGAACAGAGTTGGAAATAAGGATTCTTGGCCACAATGGCCCTGGTAGATCTAACCACTGGAATTTATTTTTTTCAGTTGATCTTTTATGAAAGGGCCATATTCATCTACCAGGATGTAGTTGTCAGTCAGGATAGCCAGTGTAAATAAATTGCATTGTTTATGTCTCAGAAACAGAAACAAGTATTGCTGCATTTGGTTGGTTACATTCATTTATCTGGTCAGGGATAAATGTTAACAAGAATGCAAACGGCAACAAAGGTTTATGGCATTCAGTTAAGGTGTATGTTTTATATTGTACATAGTATACAAGAGTTTTTTTTTTTTTTTGGTCCCAAATAAATACCTGACAATGTCCAGTTTAATAGAATCTGAAGTTGAGAGTGACAAAAACACAATACTTTCTCCAAAAATATGACTGAAAATACACATTGTAGAAGTTGTACATGAAAGGAGCCGGATTATATGGAACAATGAAGTGTTTCACATGCTTATACTAGGCTGAAATGGCATTTATTGTAGTCTGATCAATATGCCTTTGAGTAGGGCCATCTCTGCTCCCAGAAATCCTCCAAATATCACTGAGGCAAATTTAGTAACCAAATAGGATACCCCTAAGATTGGACAAAGACTAGCTTATTTCAATGTTCCCTTCCATTTTTCACTCACTGAAAGGGAAACACTTTATGGTATTTTGTATATTCATAGTAATATCCAAGATATATTTAATATTGACAATAAAGGAAGAACTAGAACAAAATTACTTGGGACAATGCTATTTTTAGTGAATGTTTTTATCATAATGAAACTAATGCTAGGCTGGGAGCAATCTCTAATGCCTGTAACCCCAACACTTTGGGAGGCCAAGGCAGAGGATGACTTGAGGCCAGGAGTTTGAGAACAGCTGGGCAATGTAGGGAAACTCTCATCTTTAGGAAAAGAGAAAAAAAAAATTAGCTAGGTGCGGTGGCTGGTATGCACCTGCAGTGCTAGCTATTTGAGAGGCCGAGGTGGGAAGACTACTTGAGCCCAGGAGCTCAAGGTTACAGTGAGCCATGATTGCATACTGCATTCCAGTCTGGGTGACAGAGCAAGACTCTGTCTCTATGAGGAAACAACAAAGGAAAGAAAAGAAAAGAATAAATTAATGATGAAAGATGAAAGCAGATATCTTGATGCTATTGGAAATACTCAATGAATGGTAAAACCATTCATTGAGTAAATGAGCCTCAAGTAGGTCGAGGTGTATTTGTAAGTATAATAATAAAAACTAGGTCAAGTCAAAAGATTCTCCACTTTACCTATCAATCTTTACATGGCTTCAAGGAAACCAGAACAGTTTCCCTAATTTTGAATATTAGCATTGGTTATACATATGCAGGCATTAAACCAATAAAAATTTACTAAAACCCTACAAGCTTCTAATAACTGCTTCTTTGCCTTGAATAAACAATTTATATGTCCTGAAATCATAAGAAATCTTCAGTGAGCAAATTTATTGAGTGCCTCTTCTGCGTGGTAATGAGATTATTAAGAAGTACAAAAGAAGGGCTGGCTCAAGAAGTTTAGAATAATGTTTTGAAACAAAGATGAAATACAAGAGAAGATAATGGACATTGTATAACCTTGACAGAATGCCAAATGAATGCCAAGGTAATTTAGCCACTTATATATAGTGATTTGGTAGACACTGAGACAAGTATTAGGAACAGAGTGGTGAAAAACTGGAATTCTTATCTCATAGGTTATATATTTTGGTCAGGAAGGTATGTACTAAAGGTAATTTGAGATAATTATAGGTGTTCTAACTACCAAGAGTAACCAGACATTAGATGCATAGGTCAGGGAAGGCCTCGTAAGAAGGTGGTGATCTTTGGTCTGTTTTATCAGAACAGGTCAGCCATGTGAAGATGTGGGGAAAGGGCAAGTACAAAGCCGCACTGGCAGGAGGAAGCTTGGCATGTTTGGAGAAATCAGAGTGTGGCTGAGTATTGTGAGCAGGGAGACACAGAAGATCAGATGGGAGATGTAGCTAGGGCCTGAATATGAAGATCTGGAAAGGTTTGGCAGAGTTTGGACTCTTATAAGTGTAACAGGAAGCCAGCTGGAGATTTCAAGTGGGAGAATGGCCTTATTCCATTTGTTTCCAAAAAACCGTGATGCTAAGAGTGTATGCAAGAGAAATGAAAACATATGCCCCCATAACAACTTGTACATGAATGTTCATACCAGCATTATACTTAGTGGAGAAAAGGTGGAAACAGCTCAAATACCCATCAGCTGATGAATGCATAAACAAAATGTTTATCCATACAATGGCATATTGCCCGTCCATAAAAAGAAATAAAGTACTGATAATGCTACAACATAGATGGACCTGAAAACATTAAGAGAAAGAAGCCAGTCCCAAAAGGCTACATATTGTATAATGCCATTTATGGGAAATGTGCAGAAGAGACAAATATATAGAAACAGAAAGTAGACTAAAATTTGCTTAGAGCTGGTGGGAATAGAGATTGGAGAGGGTGGCAGCTAAAGGGTATAATGTTTCTTTTTGAGGTGATGAAAATGCTCTAAAACTGATTGTGATGTTGGTTGCACAACTCTGTGAATATATGAAAAGCTATTAAATTGTACACTTTTAAATGGGTGGATTATATCTCAGTAAAGCTGTTGCCTAAAAAAGGATTGTGATACACCCTATAGAAATTCTGAAACCTTCTTTCTGGGTTGACCAAGGAAAGTTTAATAGAGAAGTCATCATTTGAGTTCATAGTAAAGTATGTGAGAAAATTAGGAGAGAAATACTTTGCATTTGTAAATGCATGATTATTCACCAAGTAATTTTCCAATCTGTTTTCCAAGGGACATTTTTTTGTTCTGCAATAAAGATGCTATCAATGGTCACATAAATTTGGGAAATAGCCATATTTCTTTCTTGGAGATTCACAATGCACGTTATCAGCCTATTGAAAAGTTCTGAGTAATCCTACAGCTTCTGTGGCTCAGAATAAAAGTGCCTGCTCAAAAGAATTTGAGGCTATATCGTTGGACAAAGTTCTCCCTCATCTCAGCATTAAGGTGACAGGAAGACAGAGCGCTTTTTGGAAATGGAAAAGGAAGATACAGTCAAGGAAAACCTGAAATAACACCACAAATGTCCAAACTTATCAAAAAGACAGGAGTATCTCAACTGCTGTGATCTAAGGCACAGTGGAAATCATGTACATGCCAATATAGGAGCAGAATGAAAGACTGAAAGAGGTTTCCCACTGCATTTAAGCCCATAGGGCCTTGGCATCCTAGTAAAACCGAATCACAGACTTCGTGGACCCTTCTTCTCTCAGATGCTTCTGAGTCTCTGCTCTGGTCTTTGCCTGGCAGCAGAACTCTGGGTCTAGACTGCATTGACAGCTGGGTTCTCAGAACCAAAGCGAGGCATGTGAGAAACTTTGGATTGCATTAATTTAAAATTGGAGTTGCTGTGGGAACCCCCAACTCTGCTTAGGAATAGTACTTGTGTAGTTTTTACTCAACAAATATTTATGGAGCACTTGCTGTATGCCAGGTGCCATTCTAGGTATCAGGTATTCAGCAGAGAGCAAAATGGAAAAAATTCCTTGCCCTCGTGTAACCAATATTCTAGTGGAAAGGACAAAAATAAGAGGAAATATACATGGTAAAAGGCCTTTGTGAAAATATAATTTTGTCTTTTTTTGAGATGGGGTCTTGCTCTGTTGCCCAGGCTGGAGTGCAGTGATACAGTCATAGCTCACTACAGTCTCGACCTCCTGGGCTCGAGCAATCCTTCTGCCTCAGCCTCCTGAGGAGCTGGGACTACAGGCGTGCACCACCATGCCCAGATAGTTTTTCACTTTTTGTGGAGATGGGGTTTCACTATGCTGCTCTGGCTAGGAAAAGGGGATTTTGATAAAAGACCTAAAGGAAGTAGGGAAGCCAGCTTCAGAAGGAATAGTAGATGCAAAGGCTCTAATGTGAAAATACTCCTGGTGTGTTCAAGGAAGAGCAAGGAGGCTGGTATAACTAGAGCTGAGAGAGTAGCGGGGAGGGTAGAAGAAAACGAGGTTGAAGAGAACACAGGAAGTCAGATCATGGGGGTCTTACAGGTCACAATAAGGACCTTGCTTTTTACTCTGAGTGGGATGGTAAGCCATGGAGAGTTTTGAGTAGGGGAGTGGCATGATTAGATTCAGATTTTAACAGGATCACTCTACCTGCTGTGTGGAGAACAGACTGGAGGTAACAAAGATAGAAATTAGGAGAACAGTAGGAGGCTAATGCAATGATGTGAGAGAAGGAAGAGAAAGAGGAGTGCGCTCAGGTTGGTTGTAGTGGCAGTAATAAAAAGTAATTGAATTCTGAAGATATCTCAACAATGGCCCCGTTTTTGTTTTTGTTTTTTTAAATGAACTCTGAAGATATTTTGAAGGTGGAGCTGACATAATTCATAAATGGAGCAAGGATGTCCATTTAAGAATGACGCTAGGTGGTGACCTGAGCAACTCAAAGGATTGAATTGTAATAAGCTGAGCTGGAGCAGATTGAGAGGAACGGTGGGAAGGAGTGGACCTGTCAGGGCTGAAGGCTAAGTTGGACATGTTGAGCTTGAGGCTTTAGACATCCAAGTGGAGACATCAAATAGGCAGTTGGATACACAGGGCTAGAAGCCAGAAAATAGGTTTGTGCTAGAGATATAAATTTGGGTTTCCTCACTGTAGAAACGGTATTTAAAGCCATGCAACCAAGTGACTTCACCTAGGATGTGAGTTGGGGCTCAAAAACTGATACCCCAAATATGGCATTCTGACATACAGAACTGAAGAAATCTCCAGGCCTCTCTCAAAGAGGTTGAAATTCCTTTATCTTCCTAACATCCAGTCCCAACAAGAAGAATTATTTTTTCTTCCCCTCCCTGGTATCTCTCATGATCTGTTGCAGAAAAGAAGACCAAGAATGTAACCACACCTGAACAGACCCTTTCACAAGATAATGTCTGTTTCTCAGACTCATTCAAATTCCAAAGAGAACACTATTTACCGGCTAATCTCTGTTTCAGATCCATTCATTCTCTCTGGCAAAAATTTATTGCCCCTCAACAGAATTTCTCTTCTTCCCTGACCACATAATCTATTTTGCCAGCATCCAAGTCCTGGTTCTTTCTGCAACCTCATGATGGTAATGTCGATGTAAAAGGAAGAAGCTGAAGCAAAATTAATATAAGTAGAGAGTTTATTTGGGCTAAAGTTGATGATTGCAACCAGGATCATAGATTCAAGTTGCCCTGAATATACACAGTATGTAAGTTACATAGCAGTTACAAGGCGATTTTTAAAGGCAAAAAATGGGGACAGGGAGTAAGCTGGTGCAAAGTTATTTGTCAGGAATTCTCACTGTTTTTCAGAAACAACATTGATTTGTGATTGGCTATGCATGGTTAAGCTGTAGGGTGTGGGTTATATTACGGCGTCTGGTGAAGCATTGTTAGGTTAATTTATAGCTATTTGTGGCAATAGCAAGCAATTTTAAGAGATGAATACAGAGCTCAAACGGGGGAGTAGGGTGTGATTTTTGTCTCATTTTAATGCCTGTCTGGGCCTAATAATTCGAAAGTGCTCACATTCTTCTTCCAAAAGTTCTTGTCTTTCCTCGGTGTATAAGCATCTGCACTTGACAGGGAGGTTGGGTCTTCATTTGGAAAGCTCTTATGTATACACATTAAATAAATTTACATGCTTCTTACCCTATGATTCTGCCTCATGTCAGGAATTTTCAGTGAAACGTTGGAGGACAAAATAAAAGTTTTTCTTGGCCCCTACAAAAGAAGAAAAGATCTAAAGACTTGGATCACTCCAAAATGTAGGGATCAGGCATGAGAGGGAATCAAAAAAGAAACTCAGGGGTGTCATGAGAGATTTTAAAATAAGCCAGGCACGGTGGCTCACTCCTGTAATCCCAGCACTTTGGGAGGCTGAAGCAGGCAGATTACAAAGATGGAGATCATCCTGGCTAACATGGTGAAATCCTGTCTCTACTAAAAATACAAAATATTAGCTGGGCATGGTGGCAGGCACCTGTAGTCCCAGCTACTCTGGAGGCCGAGGCAGGAAAATTGCTTGAACCTGGGAGGCAGAGGCTGCAGTGAGCCAAGATTGTGAGATCAGCTGACTCTGTCTCAAAAAAAAAAAAAAAAAAAAAAAGAAAAGAAAGAAAGAAAAGAGTGGAGAAGAGAGAAAGCAACTGTGTCAAATAGTGCTGCTGGGATTGACACCTGGATTTGGCATTAAAACAATCTTGATAGAATAATTTAGATGGATTGGTGAAGAAGAAACCTGATTAGAGTGGATTCAAGAGCTAACAGGAAGAGAAATTAAAGACACCAAGCATAGAATGAACTTTCAATGATGTTTTCTGTAGAGATACAAACCAAAATAAAATTCTAAGCCCCTGAAACCAACCGAATGAAGCCCTCCTCTCAGTCAAGGGCATTCCAAAGTTCACCTAAAAAACTCGTTCAGGCCATGATGGGAAATGGGGGTTGGACATGCCTCATTATACTCTCCTCCCTTTGGAATTCAGGCACAGCTGATCAGAATTAACATTATAACAGCACTCTTAAGAATGACAAAGTAGACTTTTTGTAGAAAAAAGCCACCAAATTCCAGCCTGACTCTAGTATGGCATCATGTGACAGACAGCAGGCCATGAAGAAATTGAAGCATTGGCTGGGTGTGGCAGCTCACACCTGTAATCCCAGCACTTTGGGAGGCTAAGGCGGGTGGATCACTGGAGGTCAGGAGTTCAAGACCAGCCTGGCCAACATGGTGAAACACCATTTCTACAAAAAAATACAAAAATTAGCCAGGTGTGGTGGCATGTGCCTGTAATCCCAGCTACTTGGGAGGCTGAGGCACGAGAATCACTTGAACCCCAGAGGCAGAGGTTGCAGTGAGCCGAGATGGTGCCACTGCACTCCAGCCTAGGTGACAGAGTGAGGCTCTGTCTCAAAATGAATAAAATAAAATAAAAAATAAATTGAAGCATATTACCCCAAAACGGAAAACTCTACATTCTATAGAGAATCTCCATCCCTTTCCAGGTCTTTTCCCTGATCCAGGAGATAACTGAGTCTGGTAGCTTTTTAGATCTGATAAGAACTCTGAAGCCTGCTACCCAGAGGCCTCATCTGCATGATAAAACTGTGGTCTCCAAAACCCCTTAGCTTAATCAAGACATTCTTTTCTATTGATTCCAGGTCTTTAGATAATAACTCCTTTAACCAATTGCCAATCAGAAAATCGTTGAATTCAGCTATGAATGACCAAGACCCCTACCCACCTCAAGTTGTCCTGACTTTCTGGACCAAACCAATGTACATCTTACATGTATTGATTGATGTCTTATATCTCCCCAAAATGTATAAAATCAAGCTGTAGCCATACTTCCATCTTGGTCACAGTTCTCAGGATCTCCTGGGGCTGTGTCACAGGCCATCGGTCACTCATATTTGGCTCAGAATAAATCTTTTCAAATATTTCAGAGTTTGACTCTTTGTGTTGACAGAAAGGAGAGAGATGGCATACTAGCTCATCAAGAGAAGTTTTGGTTTCTGTTTTTTTTTTTCTACTAAAAAAAAGTTCTGGGCATGCTGGCTTTGTAATCCTAGCACTTTGGAAGGCCCAGGTGGGTAGATCACTTGAGCCCAGGAGTTTGAGACCAGCCAGGACAACTTGACAAAATCTTGTCTCTGCTAAAAACATAAAAATGTCAGGTGTAGTGATGCATGCCTGTGGTCCCAGCTACTTGGGAGGCTGAGGTAGGAGGATTGCTTGAGCCCAAGAGGTGAAGACTGTGGTGAGTCTAGATGGTGCCACTGCATTCCAGCCTGGACAATAGAGCAAAAGCCTATCTCAACAAATAAAATAAAATAAAATAATATATGGATGGAGGAGAGAAAGTGCACAGTTGCTGGGCTGCATGGAGATCCTCTGCCTAGAGAGGATGGCATCGGATGCATTCATTTTAGGGCTGTCCTGGGATCGAATTGTGTTCAGTTTAGAGGAATCTGTGTAAAACAAAATTGTAAAAGAGTGGTCTTTGGGATTTTGATTTGATTTTTAAGAATGTAGGGCTTTACTATATTGTACATTTGCTAAAAGGATGAAGGAGATTCATTATTTGTAATTTTTTGTTTTTTTGAGACAGAGTCTTGCTCTTTTGCCCAGGCGGGAGTGCAGTGGTGTGATCTCAGATTACTGTCACCTCTGCCTCCCAGGTTCAAGCAATTCTTATGCCTCAGCCTCCTGAGTGGCTGGGATTATAGGCATGTACCACCATCCTCAGCTAATTTTTCTATTTTAGTAGAGACAGGGTTTTGCCATGTTGGCCAGGCTGGTCTCAAACTCCTGTCCTTAGGTGATTTGCCTGCCTTAGCCTCCCAAAGTTCTGGGATTACAGGTGTGAGCCACTTTGCCCCTGGCCATTATTTGTGTTTTAATGTTTCCTGGGAATTTGATAATGAAAGGGAATTTGTATTGTTCAAATCTGAGGTTTTTAAATATTGTTGACATTTCCTTATTTGGAATCATGCTACTAGGCTCATTGTATACCCATTGTTGTTGAGCTGTGTTTAGGGACTATATGTCCTAATAGTTTTCTCAGTCCTAGCTTATGGTTTATGTGTCAGAGTAATTATTGATAGCTTTCCCTTCCACTCTCAAAAGTGTGCCAGTTCATTTTATAAATGCCAGAGTCCAAACTCTGGCTGAGGTGGTGGGAAAAAGATTAGGGAGCAATATTTTGCCTAAGATGTAGCATGGCCATGACTCATTTCAGAGGTTTTTTCAAAGCATAAGATGAATAGCCCACTGGGATTCCCACAAGAAAATTCAAAGGACAAGATGTCATTGTATCTGATTATAACTGTAGGTCCTTTACCCAATGATACCAGGTTGCAGTAGAGAAAGAGGTGTAATTGTGGGGCCATTGAATGAGGGAATGGGAGGAAACCTCAAATCTGTATCACTGAGGAGTTTAGGGATAGAGCTTTTAAGGGTTTTGGAGTGGGCCAAAGCATGGAGATTGTTGATTGGTTGAAAAATGCAGAGTGAAGTCATGGGACAAGGAGAGAAGGAAACTGCTTTCTCATGCTTATTTGGTTCCTCTCTGGGGGTCTTTAAATTGGTTGGCATCAGCTGTTTCCCTGGAATTTGGAATCGGAAAAACATCTTAAGCAATTCTTAAGCAAAAGCCTTATGATTCTAACATCAGAGATCCTAACTACAGGAACAGTGGGAATACAAATGGTCAGTATCTAATGTTACTTTCAACTACAAGGAAGAGGGCCAAAGCGCGGCCTGATTAATTATAGCTGCTTAATTATAATTACACTCTGTCCAGAATTCTTGTTAACCCTGTGGGGACAGTTTGATAATTATGAACATTTGTAGTACACATACACATAGGGTGACTCTGAGGGTAGTGGCTGATGTAAGGTCAATGGTTTCTTTTTCAACAGCTTTATTGAGATGTAATTCACATACCAATTTACCCATTTTAATTGTACAGTTTGGCCAGGCGCAGTGGCTCACAACTGTAATCCCAACACTTTGCAAGGCTGAGGTAGGCAGGTGGTTTGAGCTCAGGAGTTCGAGACCAGCCTGGGAAACATGGCAAAACCCTGCCTCTACAGAAAACTTAAAAATTAGCTAGGCATGGTGATGCACGCCTGTAGTCCTAGGAACTCGGGAGGCTAAGGCAGGAGGATCACTTGAACCCAGGAGGTCATGGCTGCAGTGAGCCATGTTCATGCCACTGCACTCCAGCCTGGGTGACAAAGTGAAACTCTCTCAAAAACAAAAAAGTACAATTAAATAGTTTTTAGTATATTTTAAAAGTGATGCAAAAAATAATAATGATAATAAATATATATATTTTAAAAAGCTATGCAACCGTCACCATGGTTTTAGGACATTTTCATCCCCCAAGAAACCTCCATGCCCATTAGTAGTCATTCTGCATTTCTCCTACAGCCCTAGGCAACCACTCATCTACCTTCTGTTTCTATACATTTGAATATTCCGGTTATTTCATGTGAATGGAATCATACACTTTGTGGTCTTTTGTGACTGGCTTTTTTTCTACATAGCATAATGTCTTCAACAGTGACTTCTTGCAGTTGGACCCAAGGCTGTCCCAATGATTTCTTATTTGGAGGAAGGTAGTTACTCTCATGGATGGCCAAAGCTGTAATTATTAAACTGAAGACTTCCGGGGGGTTGGCTTCTCCTCCACTCCTTCTGTCTCCACAGAGGGGAGGGATGTTCTCTCTAGAAAGAGAAAGCATGGGAAGAATCCCATAACAATGCTAAACAGCATGACAGCTCTATGCAGAAAGATTGCTATGAGCTCAATGGAGGAAACATTTACAGTGTGTTTTAGGTGATGGCTCAGATTTAGACAGAAGAATATGAGGGCAGAACCTAGTACAGAATCAAGTAGGCAGAAAATGGAAAATCTGTTAAATAATAAACGGTCTTATAAATACCCAAGGGATATGTTAGAGACAAGCATAATTACCCAAATGGTATCACGAACAAGATGCTTGGAAAATCCCAGGTGACCATTTATAGGCATACACTGCATACTTCATTAATAATAAAATATGCATAGCTGTGTTATGGCCTGCAGTGATAAATATCTGCATGTTTAGAAAACCAGATGCCTCCTGAAATCATTTTCTCCTCTGTTATTGCATTGCTTTTCTTGATGACTACAAAGTTTCTAGTTAAATTATTAAATTCAAGATATAATTTGAACATAATAAGAAGTATAAGCAGAGTTTCAAATATAGCATTAACAGCTGGGCATGGTGGCTCATGCCTATAATTGCAGCACTTTAGGAGACCGAGGTGGGAGGACTGGTTGAAGTCAGGAATTTGAGACCAGCTTGAGCAACATTGCGAGACCCTGTCTCTACAAAAATAAATTTAAAAATTAGCTGGGTGTAGTGGCATGCACCTGTAGTCCCAGCTACTTGGAAGGCTGAGACGGGAGGATCGCTTGAGCCCAGGAGTTCAAGGCTACAGTAAGCTATGATCACATTACTGTTCTCCAGCCTGGATGACAGAGTGAGACCCTGTCTCTAAAACCAACCAACCAACCAACCAAAACCAAAATGTGATAGCAATTAACCATATTTTCTGCTATCTACTGAGGATTTGTTATTACACACGAGATTGTTGTTGCTGATAGAATTTTGAAATCATTTTCTGTTTCCAGATCAGCACATAACAAATTGGCTTGGTTTTATCATGAATGATTTGTGTTTGTGCTGAACAAGTCTTTTATCTGCCAGATAAATGGTCTGGCAGAAGCACTGCACATATATGTAGATAACCAAGCAAGAAAGGCTTTCAGTTTACTTGCTGTATTTTTGAAGAATAATGTATCTGCCTAAATAACCTAGTGGGAATTATCTAGCCTTTTCTTCATTTGCTCTTTTAAATATACCTTACTCCAACTATTTTAATAATTAATAAAGGTATGACTGGACAGTTATCTTTTTCACTTGATAATACGGGAATGTAAAATCACTATCATTTTGCATTCATTCAATCACTTCATCTGGTTTTAATTCAGCTGTGTTTTTAATCTGTAACATACTCCAGGAAGTTCCACAGTGACACTGAATGTATTACACTATCAATTTATTAAAGATGCTTTCCTTACCAAAATATTTGTTCCAAAAATTTGTTAGAAAGTCAATTACTTATAAAGGTAAATGTGGGGGAGGAGGCAGAGCAAGGTGGCCAGATAGAACCCTCCAGCAATTGTCCCCATGCAGGGACAGCAAATTGAACAATTATTCATGTAAGAAAAGACCTTTGTAAGACATAAGACAGTAACCGTTTTCTTTTTTTGAGACGGAGTTTTGCTGTTGCTGCCCAGGCTGGAGTATAATGGCGTGATCTCAGCTCACTGCAACCTCTGCCTCCTGGGTTCAAGTGATTCTCCTGCCTCAGCTTCCCTACTAGCTGGGATTACAGGCATGAGTCACCACTCCTGGCTAATTTTGTATTTTTAGTAGAGACGGGGTTTCTCCTTGTTGGTCAGGCTGGTCTAAAACTCCCAACCTTGGGTGATCTGGCTGCATCAGCCTTCCAAAGTGCTGGGATTATAGGCATGAGCCACCATGTCTGGCCACATGGTTTTAACATTATATCAAGGAAAGAGGAATTGAAGAGCATAGGAAAGTCTTGCATTGCCTACACTACCCTCCCGGATCCCTTGGCGGTACTACGCTCCACGTGGAGAGAGAATCTGTGTTCTTGCGGGAGGGAGATCAGAGTGAGTGTGGGACTTTGCTGCCTGTCACAGTGGAAAACAACACAGAGAAGAATTCCACTGGCATAATCTTCACAGAGAGATTATCTAGGTCAGAGGGGAATCCTCTGCCTCAGCAGTAGTATCCTGAGTTCCCATCCACCTCTACCATGGGTAGCTGGGGCCCAGAATAAATTTGGTAGGCAGTCAGATCACAAAGACTGTAGCCCTTGGGCAAACCACAGTGCTGTGCTAGGCTCAGAGCCAATACACTTGAGATGCATGTGACCCAGTGAGACATCTGTTGTGGTGGCCAAGGGAGTGTCTACCTTATCCCTCCCCTTACTCCAGGTGCCACAGCATGGGAAGAGACTCCTCTACTTGGAGAAAGGAGAAAAAAGAGTATAGAGGACTTTGTCTTGCAACTTGGGTGCCAGCTCAGCCACAGTAAAGTGAAGCACCAGGCAAATTCCTGAGGCCCCTGGTTTAAAGCCTTAGCTACCATGATGTGATGGCATTTCTAGAGCCTGGGTCAGAAAGGGAACAACCTGGCAGAATTCACCATCTGCTGATTAAAGAGGCCTAGGACCTTGGATAAACAAACATCAGCAGTCACCAGGCAGTAGTCTCAAGGACCTCAGGTGAGAGCCAGCCCTGTACTAGCTTCAGGTGTGACCCAGCACACGTGCTAGCTGTGGTGGCCATGGGAATTCTTGTGTTACCCCTTCTCAAAATCCAGGCAGCCCAGCAAAGAGAGAGACTCCTGATTGGGGGAAGAGAGGAAAGAAAGCAAAAGTCTTTGCCTGGTAACCTAGGGAATTATACCTTATTTTACTCAAACCTATGAAGGCAGTGCTTCTAGGAGTCTGAACCAGTTGCAGTGTTACTGGGCTCAAGGTGCCTCCTAGTGCTGATATGGCTGCAGTGACCACAGGCTTAGATCTACAATACTAAATTCCTTTTAAATACAGTATGTGGAAAGCCTTCCCAAGAATAGGTAAAGACAAGCCCAGGCTGCTAAGATTGGAATAAATACCTAACTCTTCAATGGCCAAACGTTAATGAACATTCACAAGCATCAGGAACACCCAGGAAAACATGACTTCACCAAATGAACTAAATAAGCCACGAGTCACCAATACTGGAATGATGGAGGTGAGTGATCTTTCAAACAGAATTCAAAATAACCTATGAACTTCAAGATAACACACATAAGGAATTCAGAATTCCACTGAACAAAGTAACAGAGAATGAAATAATTTTTAAAATCAAGCATAAATTCAGGAGCTGAAAATTTCAATTGACAAACTGAAAAATGCATCAGAGTCTCTCAACAGCTGAATTGATCAAGAAGAACTGATAAACTTGAAACAGGTTATATGAAAATACATAGAGGAGAAAAAAGAATAAAAAAGAATGAAGCACACCTTCAAGATCTAGAATATAGTCTCAAAAAGGCAAATCTAAGAGTTATTGGCCTTAAAGACAAAGTAAAGAGAGATATTGAGGTAGAAAGTTTATTCAAACAAATAATAACAGAAAACTTCTTAAACCTAGAGAAATATCAATATCTAGGTACAAGAAGGTCATAGAACACAGAGAAGATTCAATCCAGAAAAGACTATCTAAAGGCATTTAATAAACTCTCAAAGGTAAAAGATAAAGGATTCTAAAAAGCAGCAAGAGAAAAAGAACAAATAACACATACAGGAGCTCCAATACATTTGACAACATACTTCTCAGTGGAAACTTTTCAGGTCAGGAGAAAGTGAAATGACATATTCAAAGTACTAAAGGAAAAAAAAAAAACTTCCATCCTGGAGTATTATATCCAGCAAAAATGTCCTTCAACATGAAGGAGAAATAAAGACTTTTCCAGACAAACAAAAGCTAGGGAATTTGGTCAACACCAGAACTGTCCTACAAGAAATGCTAAAGAGAGTTTCTCAATCTGAAAGAAAAGGACATTAATAAACAATAAGAAACCACCTAAAGGTGTAAAACTTACTAGTAATAGTAAGTACACAGACAAATACAGAATGCTCTAACATTGTAATTGTGGTATGTAAACCACTCATATCTTGCGTAGGAAGACTAAAAGATCTATCAAAAATAATAACTGCAACAACTTTTTAATAAATATATAGTATCAAAATATATACATAGAAAAAACCAAAAAGTTAAAAAGGGGAAAAGGATGGAGCTAAAATGTAGAGATTTTAAAATTTTTCTTTGTTTTTGTAATTAGAGTTAAGTTGTCACCAGTTTAAAATAGTTGGTTATAAGATGTTATTTGCAAACTTTATGGTAACCACTGATAAAAAATCTACAACAGATACACAAAAAATTTTTCAAAAGAAATGAAAACACACTACAGAGAAAATCACTTTTCCACAAAGGAAAATAGGAAGGAAGGAAGGAAGGAAGGAAGGAAGGAAGGAAGGAAGGAAGGAAGGAAGAAAGAAAGAAAGAGAGAGAGAGAGGACCAACAAAACAGCCAGAAACAAATAACAAAATGGCAGCAGTAAGTCTTATCTGTGAGCAATAACATGTAATGTAATTGGACTAAATTCTCTGGTCAAAAGACATAGTGGCTAAATGGATTTTTAAAAAAAGGAACTGGCTGGGTACAGTGGCTCATGCCTATAATCCCAGCACTTTGGGAGGCTGAGGGGGGCAGATCATGAGGTCAAGAGCTCGAGACCATACTGGCCAACACAGTGAAATCCTGTCTCTACTAAAAATACAACAAAAAAAAAAAAAAAAAAAAATTAGCCAGGCGTGGTGGCATGCACCTGTGGTCCCAGCTACTTGGGAGGCTGAGGCGGAAGAATCGCTTGAACCCAGGAGGCAGAGGTTGTAGTCAGCCGAGATTGCACCACTGCACTCCCGTCTGCTGACAGAGCAAGACTCTGTCTCAAAAAAAAAAGGACCCAAGTTTATGCTGCCTACATATGACACCTATAAAGACACACATAGACTGAAAATAAAGAAATGGAAAAAGAGATTTTATGCAAATGAAAACCAAAAAAGAGCAAGAGCCAGGCATGGTGACTCATACCTGTAATCCCAGCACTTTGGGAAGCTGAGGTGGGAGAATTGCTTGAGGCTAGGAGTTCAGGACCAGTTGGGCAACATAGGGAGACCCTCATCTCTACAAAAAAACTAAAAATTAGCTGAGTGTGGTGGTGTGCATCTATAGTCCTAGCTACATGGGAGGCTGAGGTAAGAGGATTACTTGAGCCCAGGAGTTTGAGGTTACAGTGAGGTATGATCACACCATTACACTCCAGCCTGGGTAACAGAGTGAGACCCTGTACAAAAAGAAAAAAAGGAGCAGGAGTAGCTATACTTATATCAGATAAAATGGATTTCAAGATAAAAACTGTAAAAAAAGACAAGAAGGTTATATTATGATAAAGGGGTCGATTCTGCAAGAGACCATAACAATTATAAAAATATCTACATCCAACACTGGAGCACCCAGATATATAATGCAAATATTACTAGAGCTAAAATGAGAGATAGAACTCAATACAATAATCGTTGGAGGCCTCAACATCACACTTTCAGCATTGGACATATCTTCTAGACAGAAAATCCACAAAGAAACATTGAACTTAGTCTGCACTACAGACCAAATGGAGCTATTAGACATTTACAGAACATTTCATCCAACAGCTAAAGAATACACATTCTTCGCCTCAGCACATGGAAAATTCTCAAGTATAGACCATATATGAGGCCACAATACAAGTCTTTAAAAATTCAAAAACATTTAAATCATATTGAGTATCCTTTCTGATCACAATGGAATAGAACTAGGAATCAATAACAAGAACTTTAAAAACTATAAAAACCCATGAAAATTAAACAGTATTCTCTTGAGTGACCATTGAGTTGATGAAGAAATTAAGAAAGAAGTTTAAAATTTTCTTGAAACAAAACCAGAAACATAATATACCAAAACCTATGGGATATGCAAAAGTATTGTAGTACTAAGAAGGAGGATTATAGCAATAAATGTCTACATCAGAAAAGTAGAAAAACTTCAGATAAACAACCAATGATGCATCTTAAAAAACTAGAAAAGAGCAAACAAAACCCAACATTAGTAGAAGAAAATAAATAATAAAAATCATATTGATCACTTGAGCAGGAGTTCAAGGATACAGTAAGCTATGATTACATCACTGTACTCTAGCTTGGTAACAGAGTGAGACCCCATCTCTAAAAAAAATTTAAATAAAGCTACAGGCCAACATCTCTGATAAACATAGATGCAAAAATCCTCAACAAAAAACTAGCAAACCAAATTCAACAACACATTAAGAAGATAATTCAGCTGGGCATGGTGGCTTACTCCTGTAAATCCCAGCATTTTGTGGGGCCAAGGTGGGCTCAAGGCCAGGATTTCAAGACTAGCCTGGGCAACATGATGAAACCCATTCTCTATTGAAAATACAAAAAATTAGCAGGTGTGATGGTATGCACTTGTATTTCCAGCTACTCAGCCGGCTGAGATTGAAGGACAGCTTGAGCCTGGCAAGTTGAGGCTGCAGTAAACTGAGATCACACCACTGCACTGCAGCCTGGGTGGCAGAGTGAGACCCTGTCTCAAAAAAAAAAAAAAAGTAAAAAATGAAAATATAATTAATCATAATCGAGTGGGAATCATTCTAGGAATGCAAAAACAGGTCAGTCTATGCAAATCCATAAACTTGATATATTATATCAATAGAATGAAGGACAAAAACATATGGTCATTTCAATTAATGCTGAAAAAGCATTCAATAAAATTCAACATTCTTTTGTGATAAAAAGCCAAAAAACTGGGCCTAGAAGGAACATATCTCAACATGATAAAAGCCATATATGATAGAACCATAGTTAGTATCGTACTGAATGGGGAAAAACAGCAAGCCTTTCCCCTAAGATCTGGAACAAAACAGGGCTGCCCATGTTGACCACTGTTATTCAACCTAGTACTGGAAATCATAGCTAGAGCAATTAGACAACAGAAAAGAATAAAGGGCATCCAAATTGGAAAGGAAGAAGTCAAACTATTCTTGTTTGCAAATGATATTGTCTTACATTTAGAAAAATCTAAAGACTCTACCAAAAAACTGTTAGAACTGATAAATTCAGTAAGATTGCAGGATACAAAATCAACATAGAACAATCAGTTGCATTTCTGTATATCAATAGTGAGCAATATGAAAAAGAAACCAAGATAGTAATCCCATTTACAGCACCTAGAAAGTATATAAAATACCTAGCAAATAACCGAGGAACTAAAAGATCTGTACAATGAAACTATAAAACATTGATGAGGCCGGGCATAGTGGCTCACACCTATAATCCCAGCACTTTGGAAGGCTGAGGCAGGTGGAACACCTGAGGTCAGGTGTTCGAGACCAGACTGGCCAACATGGCGAAACCCAATCTCTACTAAAAATACAAAAATTAGCCAGGTGTGGTGGCAGGTACATGTAATGCAAGCTACTTGGGAGTCTGAGGCAGGAGAATGGCTTGAACCTGAGACAGAGGTTGCAGTGAGCTGAGATCGTGCCATTGCAGTCCAGCGTGTGTGACAGAGTGAGACTCTGTCTCAAAACAAACAAAAACAAAACCAATAATCACTGATGAAAGAAACTAAAGAGGACTCAAAAATTGAAAAGATATCCATGTTCATGGATTGGAAGAATTAATATTGTTAAACAATCCATACTACCCAAAGAAATCTACAGATTCAATGTAATACCTATAAAAATATCAATGACAGGGCTGGCATGGTGGATCATGCCTGTAATCCCAGCACTTTGGGAGACTGAGGAGGGTGGATTGCCTGAGCTCAGGAGTTTGCAACCAGCCTGAACAACACAGTGAAACCCTGTCTTTACTAAAATACAAAAAATTAGCTGGACATGATGGCGTATGCCTGTAGTCCCAGCTGCTTGGGAGGCTGAGGCAGGAGAATTGCTTGAACCTGGGAGGCAGAGGTTGCAGTGAGCCGAGATCATGCCATTGCACTCCAGTCTGGGTGACAGAGCAAGATTTCATCGCAAAAACAAAAACAAACAAACGAAAAAAAAAAAATGACAGTCTTCACAGAAATAGAAATAATAAAAAATAATCCTAAAACTCATATGGAATCACAAAAGACTCAGAATGGTCAAAACAATCCCGAGCAAAAGGAACAAAACTGGAGACATCACATTACCTGATGTCAGATTATACTACAAAGCTATAGTAACCAAAACAGCATAGTACTGGCATCAAAACAGGCATATAGACCAATGGGACAGAATAGAGAATCCTGAAATAAATTCATGCATTTACAGTGAATTCATTTCTGACGAAGTTACCAAGAACATGTATTGGAGAAAGGACAGTCTCTTTAATAAATGGTACTGGGAAAACTGGATATCCACATGCAGAAAAATGAAACTAGACCCTAATCTCTCACCATGTACAAAAATCAAATCAAAGTGGATTAAAAACTTAAATATAAGACCTGAAACTATGAAGCTACTAGAAGAAAATATTGGGGAAACACTTCAGGGTGTTGGTCTGGGCAAAGATTTTTTGAGTAAGACCGCAAAAGCACAGGCAACCAAAGCAAAAATGGACAGATGAGATCACATCAAGCTAAAAAGCTTCTGTACAGCAAAGGAAATAATCAACAAAATGAGACAACCCATGGAATTGAAAAATAATGTGCAAATTACCTATCTGACAAGAGATTAATAATCAGAATATATAAGGAGCTCAAAGAACTTAAGAGTAAATAATCAACAAATCTGATTGAAAAATGGGCAAAGGATCTGAACAGACATATTTCTAAAGAATGCATATGAATGGCCAACAGGTATATGGGCATATTAAAAATTCTCAACTCATATGTCATTGATCATCAGAGAAAGGCAAATTTAAAACCATAATGAGATATCACCTTACCCAGTTAAGATAGCTTTTATCCAAAAGACAGGCAATAACGAATGCTGTCAAGGATGTGGGGAAAGGGGAACACTTACACATTATTGGTGGGAATGTAGTACAGGCCCTGTGGAGAACAGTAGGATGTTCCTCGAAAAACTAAAAATGGAGCTACCATATGATCCAGCAATCTCACTGCTGTGTATATATCTAAAAGAAAGGAAATCAGTATATCAAAGAGATATCTACACTCCTGTGTTTATTTGTAGCACTATTCAAAGTAGCCAAGATATGGAATCAACTTAAGTGTCCATCAATAGATGAACAGAGAAAATGTGTATATACACAATGGAATATTATTCATCCATAAAAAAGAATGGAATCTTGTCATTTGCAACAACATGGTTGGAACTGGAGGCCATTTTTGTTAAGTGAAATAAGCCAGGCACAGAAACACAAATATCACACGTTCTCACTCATATATGGGAGCTAAAAAAAATTGATCACATGAAGGCAAAAAGTTTGGAAAGTTTGTAGCCATTATAACTTCAGATATTGCTTCTGGTCCCTTCTCTCCTTCTTCTCTTTCTTGTATCCCAATTATACATAAGTTATATATTTGACAGTACTTGGCCTCTGCAAATTTCCCCCTTTTTTTCTTTATTCAGTCCAGCTTGGAAAGTTTTTATTGATTTATCTTCAAGTTAATGCATTTTTTTTTTTGTCTCTGTTGCCCAGGCTGGAGCGCTGTGGCGTGATCTCAGCTCACTGCAATCTCCACATTCCAGGTTCAAGCAATTCTCTGCCTCAGCCTCCCAAGTAGCTGGGATTATAGGCACCTGCCAGCAAGCCTGGTTAATTTTTGTATTTTTTGGTAGAGATGGGGTTTCACCATCTTGGCCAGGCTGGTCTTGAACTCCTGACCTCGTGATCCACCTGCCTCAGCCTCCCTAAGTGTTGGGATTATAGGCATGAGCCACCGTGCCAGGCCAAGTTAATGGATTCTTGACTTGACTGTGTCAAGTACACTGGTAAGCCCATCAAAGGCATTCTTTATTTCTGTTACAGCATTTTTGATATCTGACATTTCCTTCTGATTGCTTCTTAAAATGTTAATCTCACTGCTTATCTTATTCACCTGCTCTTGCATATTGTCTTTTATTTCCATTAAAGTCTTTAACATATTGGCCATAGTTATTTTAAAGTCCCTGTCTCATAATTCCAACATTTTCTTCACATCTGAGTCTGGTTCTGATGTTTGTCTTATCTCTCCAGACATTTTTTGTAATATCTTTTGACATGCCTTGAATTTTTTTGTTGAAAGCTCTACATGAAGTGTGTGAGGATTTATGTTAATCTTGCTGGGAGTTGAGCTTTGTTTAATGTTTGCTGTAGCTATAGGTGCCAGAGACTTCAAATTCCTCTAGCGTCTTTTGGTTTTGTCTCTTCTCTTGACTTTGGGCTTCCCTAAATTCTTCTCTTTAGAGAAAGTCTGTGTCTTGCAGCTTTTCTAGTTATATTTCACTACTATTATGATATAGTAAGTCTGGGCACGGTGGCTCATGCTTGTAATCTCAGCACTTTGGGAGGCCAAGGTGGGCAGATCACTTGAGGCAAGGAGTTCGAGACCAGCCTGGCCAACATGGTGAAGTCCCATCTCTATTAAAAATACCAAAAAAAAAAAAAAAAAAAAAAAAATTAGCTGGGCATGGTGGCATGCATCTGTAGTCCCCAGCTGCTAGGGAGTCCGAGGCATGAGAATCACTTGAACCTGGGAAGTGGAGGTTGCAGTGAGCTGAGATCATGCCACTGCACTCCAGCCTGGGTGACAGAGTGATTCTGTCTCTAAAAAAATTAGTAATACTATATATAATATTATCTTATTGTAATATATGAGTATACTGGAGCCTTGCTGGAGTGGTGGTGAGATGTAGAGGAGAGGGAGTTGTTTGTAATCTTCCCATTCAATGCAATCTTTTATTGAGTCTGTGTGTCTGGCCTGTACCTTCACGAGTATTTCTTCTTCTATAACCTTTCCTCCACCATAGGTAAGATAGGAAGACAGAGGCTGGAGTCAGAAGAAAGCCCTTTTTTTGTGACTTTGGCACAAGGATCTGGTTAAGTTGTTTTCCCTGGAGAATAGGTCTTCCTTTGCTATGGAGAGGGCTTTGGGCTTATTTCAGAATTACTTTACCCTTCATCCCTACCAGAGCCATACAAGCAACTTTCTTAGATCTTTACCTTGAGAATTTGGTGGGACAGGTGCCCACTCTCATGCTAGTCTACACTCAGCCTCCAGCAATTCATCAAAATCACCACGTAAGTGTTCCTACCAGTTTACAGTTTCAGCAGCTTCTTCTGATAGGCAGATCCCAGCTGTGAGTCTCTACATTCGCCCTTCTCTTTAGATTCCAGCACAGTAGTTTGCCCTAAAAACTCAGTTCTCTGGAGGGTCCAAGAAAAGTCATTGATTTTCACTTTGTCCAGATTTTTCTTTTTGTAAAGATGAGAGTGACAACATCCAAGCTCTTTCTATGTTAGAGCTGAAACTGGAAATCTTTTAGTAAATTGTTAACAGAAAAACTTGGCCAGGCACGGTGGCTCACGTGTGTAATCCTAGCACTTTGGGAGGCCAAGGAAGGCAGATTACTTGAGGTCAGGAATTTGAGACCAGCCAGGCCAATACGGTGAAACCTTGTCTTTACTAAAAATTCAAAAATTAGCTGGGCATGGTGGTGGGTGCCTGTAATCCCAGCTACTTGGGAGGCTGAGGCAGAAAAATTGCTTGAACCTGGGAGGCAGAGGTTGCAGTGAGATCGCGCCACTGCACTCCACCCTGGGCGACAGAGCGAGCAGAGCGACTTCATATCAAAAAGAAAAAAAAAGAAAAAAAAGAAAAACTTCAACTGAATTAAATTTAAAGGAGTTTAATTGAGCAATGAATGATATTTTGGGCAGCCCCCAGAATTACAGCAGATTCAGAGAGACTCCAGGGATGCCTCGTGGTCAGAACAAATTTATAGATTAAAAAAAGGGAAGTGACATACAGAAATCAGAAGTGAGGCACAGAAGCAGCTGAATTGGTTACAGGCTGGTGTTTGCCTTATTTGAAAACAGTGTGAACACTTAGGCGTCTATGTGTGGTTGAAGTGTGGCCACTGGGATTGGCCAAGACTCAGTTATTGTTATAGGTGCATACTCCTAAATTAGATTTTCAATCTTGTCTGCCTATTCAGCTAGGTTACAGTTTGTCCACAAGGACTCAAATATGGAAATACAGAGTCCTTCTCAGGCCATATTTGGTTTGTTTTAACACTACGTAAGACATAGAAATATATGAAAATTGTACATAGGTAGTGAACAATTAGATTCAAGGTTAACTCAACTGAACTCAGTAAGACTGGCCCCAGCAAAAGATAAACTGCTATTTATGAAGATCCTAATTCTTTTTAGTACAGGATAGTTGGAAGTCTTTCCATGATGAAATAAATCAAAATTATATATGTTTTGCAGTGCCACAGACTGGGAGAGAATATCAATGATACCATGTTTTAGGTCACATATGACCCTGGGCATATCATTTGATTTTTCTTGCTTTCAGTTTTCTCATCTGGAAAATCAGTTGTGTGAATTTATAGAGAATGTATGTAAAAAACTTACAAATAGCACTTATTAGGTGCTCAATAAATGTTAGCAATTACTTCCTGTTAATTACAAAGAAGCATTGGAAACATGAACTAAAAAGAGAATTTTGGGAGTACTAATGGTAAAGCATGTCCTAAAAACTCAATGTTTTCATAAGGCAGACAGACCTATCGGCACACCAAATTACTGAGTGACTGTAAAAACCCAGGCCAAACTCAGTCCAGTCCCAAGGGAAAGCTAGGACTTAATCCTACCCTGCCACCTGCTGGCCTGTGATAGACCAAAAATAACTATCTGAAAGTCCCAATTTTTAAGTGAACATAGTGGTAGAAGTTAAGTTTATCTCAGACAAGTGATTAGGGCACGAGTTTCCAAGTATTCTTACTAGTGAACTACGGTATCAGAATCCTAATGTGTGATAGCCATAGTAATTTTATTGATAATATTGATGAGTAGAGATGGTTTTGTTAGGCATCTCAGTAATCTTTTATGTGTGAGAGCCACAGTAAGTTGTATTGATAACATTGAGGAGTAGAGATGATTTTGTTAAGCATCTTAGTATTATCCATGGTTCAAATATGAATCAAGGGCAGGTAGGGCATAGTGGCTCACACCTGTAATCCCAGAACTTTGGGAAGCTGAGTCAGGCAGATTGCCTGAGTTCAGGAGTTCAAGACCAGCCTGGGCAACATGACAAAACTCTGTCTCTACTAAAAATACAAAAAATTAGCCAGGCATTGTGGCATGTGCCTGTGGTCCCAGCTACTTGGGGGACTGAGGTGGGAAGATGGCTTGAGCCCAGGAGGTCAAGGCTGCAATGGGCCCTGATTGTGTCACTGCACTCCAGCCTGGGTGAGCTCCTATCTCAAACAACAGCAACAACAACAAAAAATCAAGGGCATGTGGAAACTTTATTTATTGCTATCTTCTCTTTGTATGTTAATTTTCATGGTTTTATTATGGTTTAATTTTGGTGGTATTAAACTTGAACTGATTCAAATTATATAATTAAATATAGTCAGCTTCAATTATTAAGATTAATTGTAATTTTCTAGACCAGAGGTCCCTATGGAACAGAATTGCCTGGTTTCTGTTTCATACTTGTAGAATCAGAATATTTTTGGGTAAAGCTCAGGAAGTACTATTTTTCAAAAGCTTTCTATGTGATTCTCATGCAGCTAACTTTGGAGGTCATCATGTTTGTTTATAAATTCCTTGAGGCAAGGATAGTTTCTTCTTCATTTTTGTATTCTTGAAGCTTAACAATGTCTACTAGAAGACAATTAGATAAATAAATGAAAAAAGTTATACATAAAGGAAGGAACAAAGGCCTGTATAGACAAACTAATTGATTCATGACTCCTGGGTAGTCAGCAACACAACACTTGTGGCAAGCTGAAACCACCTGGCCTTTTAGTTTATGTGTACTAGCCAATTAGGTAAAAAAATATATATATATAAATTAAAATTTTTTTTTTTTTTTTAAAGTTTGACAGGTTGTACTCTGGAATCAAGGTGGCTGCATGTTGGCCTTGCCAAGTTTTAGAGGATATGAGTAAAAGGTGATGGAACCAAATAAAGCTGCAACTTCAAAAATTCGATAGAGGTGTTGTATCCTAATGATAACTTCAGACTGATTATATTAATAAGGTATAAGGAAACGAACGTGATTTCATTATGTGAATAAACATTTATCTTGTATCAATTTCTTTTTCAACTTAAAAAAAGTCAAATATACAGCTGAATTGATTTACAGATAGGTGTTTGCCATTTTTACGTAAGAGGACATGGATGCGTTCAACTTTTAGCATTTTTAAGCCTAGTTATTCTGATCTTGTGGGACTCTCTTAAAATTAAACAGTATTTAACTTTATTGGCAATGTAGAAAGGCAGTTACAATGCAGAGAGCAGACAAACTAAAAGAACTGGCTGGGCACAGTGGCTCATGCCTGTAACCCCAGCACTTCGGGAAGCCGAGGCTGGCAGATCACATGAGGTCAATAGTTTGAGGCCAGCCTGGCCGACATGGTGAAACCCCTTCTCTACTTAAAATAGAAAAATTAGCCGGGCCTGGTGGCGGGTGCCTGTTGTCCCAGCTACTTGGGAAGCTGAGACAGGAGAATCACTTGAACCTGGGAGGTAGAGGTTGCAGTGAGCTGAGATCACACCACTTTACTCCAGCCTGGGCAACAGAGCAAGACTCCATCTCAAAAATAAAACAAAACAAAAAAACAAAAACAAACAACTATTTTTGAAGAGGTCCCCTGTGTGCCTGGGAGAATTGACCTGTAAACAATTAACTCGAAAACATAATTTAGTAAGACAATTTAATTTACTTAAAAAAGGAGAAAAAATTATCTGATTTTCGTTTCAAAACAATTAAGGTCATTATGAAAGGGAGAAAATTAGACTGGCGTCAGCTTGGCATCAACACACTAAACAACAGTGGAACAACCCTTTAAAAGAAACTCAAGGGAAAGAAGTAAGAACTGAAGACTTTACAACTTGAGGCTATTGAAAAACAATTTAAAGCATGCAGGACCTCAGGGAATATCGCACTCCTAGGTTTTTTTCGAACCAAGAGGTGATTTGGAAAACTTTGGCAGATGAAGAATGAGCATTAAACGTAATTTTAGAACTGAGCCTAAACAAAGTGGAGTCAGCACGGAGGAATAAAGCATAAACGTGATATGCTCTGACAATGCAAACGAAAGAGAAAATAAAATAAACTCATGGATTTCCATATTGATAGTAAGTGGAAATCAATGGGTATCACTGACTCAAGGAAAAAGGAGTGTAAGAGCATCATATAAAGGACTTATTATATAGACAACTACTACACAGTATTCTAAATGCAAAAATAAAAAAATGTCAAGATGACCAAAAGAAACAGACAATATAGGAAAAGAAGACATCAGATATAGTATATAAAATTTTATATAAATTACTATCACAGAACTGAGACCAAACATATCAGCCATAACAATTAATTTAAGTGGACTCAAATTATCTACAGATTTAAAGAAATGTTTTCAGATTGGTTCACAGTGAAGCAGTGAATAATCATTGTTAAAATTTAACAGCTTTTTTTCATATATATTGCTTTAAATTTGTATAAATTCTGAGATGAAATACTAAGCTATTATGTAATTTCTTACTAGACATCAAAAAACATTTTTAAAAATTAATAGAATCATAAAACAGAAAAAAGAAAGCCATTATAGAGGAAAAAATAATATTATTGAGATAACAATATATTTTTTTCGACACAAATATAGAAAATATTGGGAAAAAATATAAAGATACTAGTTTCACTAGAACATAGAATTGGAGCAGGATGGGAATTTGCTTTTTGTCTTCCTGTCAACCACAAGAGAGGAATGTAAATAAAAATTGGAAGAGAAATAAATTGAATATACATTTGCAAAACACTCTCACAGTTCAGGTACATGGCCAGGTAGCTTGAATGTTAAAAAATGGGTCATTCTTATTAGAAACTGTCACAAGCAAAACAAACAAAACAAACAAAAAAACCACAAAAAAGAAAAACAAAAAAGCACAGGTGGAAGTTTTTGTAAACTTTTTTTTTTTTTTAAATACAAACTTCTTTAATCAGTAAAAAAGTTACTGGATTCTGGTTACTTGATTGTAACTTGAAGGAGTCTGCCTTTATTAAAAATCATCTGGAGGTAAAAATAATCAATGATATTATGAAAATGGATGAAAAGGCTGGCATACATTACTTCTTAGAAACCATAAAGAAAATAAAAAAGCACATCAGCAAAGTATTAAGTATTCAAAGATAAAATCTGATTTGAAAAGTATAATATATGTAGTTATTGGTGCTGTGAAACAGAGCTTATATTTAGAAGATAAAATATAAAATCAAATAGCTATCACATTGAATGATATCATTTAATTATTTGAATAAGGCAAGGATTATAAATATTGTTCAATTACCTAAAGTAATTAACTAAATTACAAAATGTATCGATCCCAATTAGAAAAATACCAATGTGTTAGATTTATAGATTTCTAAAACCCTGTATTTCTATATGTGAATATACAATTTGCTCAGCAGATGACATAACTGTGGAATCATCTGATCTACATATTTAGTAGACTACTTATAAACACAGAATAGAAACCAAAATAATGTGATAACTTGCTTATCCTTTGTTTAAGCAAAAAAGTGGGAGGATTGGAAGAACACTTCCTGTAACGTCTTGAAAGCATGTAACTACCATCTTGGTTCAGTTACTTCTCTGCAAAACCAGCAGCAGTAAGAGATTAACTGAAGTCTGAATTCAAAACAAATACCAAAAAAGTTTCTTACAGCAGTATACAAAATGTGACTGAAAAGAAATAGCCTGACTAAAGTTTGAAATGCTACAGCTTTGAGGTAAAGGATGTTATGGCAAATTGAAAATAATCTCCCTTAAAAAAAAAATAAAGTCCCTTCTTGTTCATAGATGTCTAGGAAATTTAAATCTGGTTCTGGTAATAATAATAATGTAATTATTATTAAAAATATAAAGGTCAGAGATAACGACATTACCACAATTTATGTACATAAAGAACAAAACTGATTTTGACAGGAAGATTTCCAACAAGTATTATAGAGCACTCCATATTCATTATGCATTCTTTAAACTTATGGTTATAATAAAAAAAGTGAAAACCTTAAAAAAAATTTTTTTTTTTTTCTAGACAGCATCTCCCTCTGTCACCCAGGCTAGAGTGCAGTAGTGCTATTACAGCTCACTATAACCATGAACTTCTCAGATCAAGTGACCCTTCCACCTTTAGCTCCTGAGAAGCTAAGACTACAAGTGTGCATCACAACATTTGGCTAATTTTTAAATTTTTCATAAAGTGTTGCTATGTTGCTCAGGCAGCTCTTGAACTCCTGACCTGAAGCAATCCTTCTGCCTTAGCCTCCCAAAGTGTTGGGATTACAGGTGTGAGCCACTGCCTGACAGTTTTTAAACTATTGAAAATTTTGTATAATCCAAGAATTATGCAATTACCTTTTAGATGTTGGAACATTGTTGAAACACTGAAACTAATGTTTACTGAGGTTAATTTTGAAACTTGTAAAATACATGATGTAGAAGTCCAGTTGAGGCCATCCTGCTACTAATTCTCAATTACAGGCAGTAAACAATTATCTTTTATACATTATTGATATTTTAAAAAGTAAATTTTCTAGATAAAGTGTAAAATGCTAGTCAAAGTTATACTTTTTAAAACACCTATATTTAAATGTATTAGCTCAGTACCAATTTGGCATGACTTTTTGTTGTGAACATTTTATATTTTAAACCATTTTTATTGAAAAATATAATATACCTATCGTTGGGGAGGAAATATAATTCTTCCTCAACCCTCATAAAATTGTAGTTAGAACAAGCCCAGTGACAAAAGACAGATTAACAAGAGCAAAATGAACAAGTTTAGTAACGTGTGCAGTGCTCATCACATGGGAGTAACTTCAATGGAAAGTAACTCAAAGCAGTGGCTGGGAACTCCGGCTTATATAGCATCTTCAACAAAGGACAGTCACTTGTAGAGCAATGACAGGAAAAAAGGGAACCCGCTTTGGGCTTCCAAATGTGGGAAACTGTAGAAGGTAAATATATGTGAGGAAACTAATGGAGTAAGATTAGTTTGCACATTCCTCCTGTGCTGTCTCTGGGCTGCTATGACAACTAGAATTCTTTCCAGTAAAAGGTAATTTACATCCTCTGTTTAAGCAAAAAAAGTGGGAGGATAGGAAGAGCTCTTCCTATGTTTGCTGCTTCTTAATTGTCTTTAGCTAAAAAAATAATGTTTTATCAAAGAGGCATATTTTGGGGTAACATTTTCTTTTTTTTTTTACACTACAGAAAGCTACATAAAATGACTGTAGAGTCTACTGAAGTATTATTAGGCAAATATCCTCATAGCTGTCATCTAGGTCAAGAAATAGAACTGTCCTGTCCATTCCAATAATTCTTTGAGCACTTTTTTTTTTCTGGCACTTCGAGATATTCCAGCTTATCTGGTTCTTTCTTTGTGTCAGCCTGGAATTAGCTATTTCTTCAAAGGACTTTGGCTCATTTGATTGGAAAAAATGGTCTTTATAAACTGAGATCTGGGCAATGGTCTCAGTTTATAAAGTTTGCGCTCATCACTACCATTATTATCTTGCTCGACCAGAAAATCTTTTAAAAAAAGTTTTAAAGTACTGAAAAATTATAATGATCTTTTCAGAAATTTTGAGACATGCAATTTGAATAATTATGATGATAAACTGTTGCAAACTTACAAATAGAAACTAAGTGATGGATAATATTAGATATTAGATAGGGCATCAATGCATGATGAACTGTAAGTATTCCTTTTTCTTTTTAGATGGGTTCTTCCTCTTGTCATCCAGGCTGGAGTGCAATTGTGTGATCTTGGCTCACTGCAACCTCTGCCTCCTGGGTTCAAGTGATTCTCCTGCCTTAGCCTCCCGAGTAGCTGGGATTATAGGAGCATGCCACCATGCCTGGCTAAGTTTTATATTTTCAGTAGAGACAGGGTTTTACCATGTTGGCTAGGCTGGTCTTGAACTCCTGGGTGATCCACCTGCCTTGACATCCTGAAGTGCTGGGAATACAGGCATGAGCCACCATGTCCCGCCAAATATTACATTTTTTCCCTAAATTTTAGAATGGATCCTCCCTCCACTACTGGAGTATTGCCTCTATTTGTATTAATAGCAGTAGTTACCAGGCACATTTCCAATTTTTTTCTTTTTAGTTTTTTAGGATCTTTGTGAATATTGGTTGGCGGTGGAGAGTACAGAGTCTTAAAACATGTTAAAACATATTTAATGTCCTCAATATTACACTTGGAAGCCTATCTAGGGGTCATTTCTACAGAAAACAAGTTATTAGAGCAACTAAGCATTGAAACCATCATAAAGCTGTCATTTTAAGTGATAAATATACGATCTATTTTCATTACAAATTATTAAATCCTAATGACTTTGGAATGTGATACTGAGTTCTTGTGACTAAAATTTGAATTTTCCGCTATTTTATGTTAACAATTTGATTTCTATAACAAACAAAATGACTTCTATGAGGAATTCTTTTTTGTTCTCTGAGTATTCTCTGCTCTTATTTCTTGGGTATGAGGCCTTATCTTTCTAAGAATATTAATAATGATTTTTTGAAGGCTTATTTTGCTCTCTGCATTAATTTATTAAGTTAAACAATATCCTAAAATGTTTGTTGGTCTTTGGTTACTCTTCCATATTTAATAATAAGGTGGCCAGTCGAGGTGTCTCACACCTGTAATCCCAGAACTTTGGGAGGCCAAGGCAGATGGATTGCCTGAGGTTGGGAGTCCTGACCAACATGGAGAAACCCCATCTCTACTAAAAACATAAAAAATTGTCTGGGCGTGGTGACACATGCCTGTAATCCCAGCGACGAGGGAGGCTGAGGCAGGAGAACTGCTTGAACCCTTGGTTGC
Source organism: Sapajus apella (assembly GCF_009761245.1). Lineage (NCBI taxonomy): Eukaryota > Metazoa > Chordata > Mammalia > Primates > Cebidae > Sapajus > Sapajus apella. The sequence goes on along the minus strand of NW_022436956.1, from coordinate 26,381,945 downwards.
AGTGAGCCGAGATCACACTATGGCACTCCAACCTGGGCAGCAAACAAAACTCTGTCACAAACAAACAATCAAACAAAAGAATAAGGCTGATTAGAAAGGAGTGAATGGAGGGCTTATTAACTGATAATTTTCACTAAAGAGCAAGGGGCTCTGTTGCCCAGGCTGGAGTGCAGTGGCAGTATCAGGGCTCACTACAGCCTTGACTTCTGTAGGCTCAAGTGATCTTCCTGCCTCGGCCCTCAAGTAGCTGGGATTACAGGTGTGTGCCACCAAGCTTGGCTAATTTTTTTGAATTTTGGTAGAGGCAAGTTCTCACTATGTTGCCTGAGTGGGTCTCAAACTTATGGGCTCAAGCAATCCTCTCACCTTGGCCTTGGAAAGTGCTGGGATTATAGGCATGAGCCACTGTGCCCAGCCCCTAAACTTCATTATATTGAGATCTTTCTCTTGCGCATTCAGTTCCCTAGAGTTGAATCTTCCAGTTTCTTGCCTGGGATGCATAAATGCCTGCAAGCATGCTGCAGTTTTAGGAAAAAAGTGAGTTATAGCTGAGGGCCTTATTGTTCTGTAGGTATACACATGTGGTACACATGTGGTAAAATACGCATCACAGAAAGTTTAACATTTTAGCCATTTTTGAGTATATAGTAGAGTTGCATTAAGTACATTCGCACTGTTGTGCAACCAGTCTGTAGAACTCTTCTCATCTTGCCAAACTGGAACTCTGCAATGATTAAACGGTAACCCCCCATTGGCCCCTCCCTGAGTCCCTGGCAACCACCATTCTACTTTCTCTCTCTATCATTTTGACAACTCTAAGTACCTCACATAAATAGAACCATATATAGTATTTGTCCTTTTGTGACTGGCTTATTTCACTTAGCTTAATATTCTTAAAGTTTATCCATGTTGTGGCTTCTGTCAGAAATTCCTTCTTGATGAAAGCTGAATACTATTCCATTTAATGTATATATTTTCTTTACTCATTCATCAGTGGATAGACACCTGGGTTGCTTCTACCTTTTAGCTATTGTGAATAGTGCCACGGTGAACATGGTGTGCAAATATCTCTTTGAGACCTTGCTTTCAATTTTTTTGTCTGTATATACCCAGAAGTGAAATTTGCTGGCTCACGTAGAGTTCTATTTTTAATTTTTTGAGGATGTATATATGCTTTTATATAATCTCTCCTTATTGAGTTTTACTGTCTACCACCTCTAGTGTCCCTGAGTATAGAAATTCTCGTTCACCTACTGTCCTCACTCCCTTCCAATAAGCCATGACCTGTTTGGAGGATGGACATAGAAGTGACAGTAGTGATCTGAATATGTGGTTGGAAAGGGAATTTGAGGGCCCAAAATTCTGCATGTGAACTTTGAATTCATTTTTCCACTTTCCTTTGCCACAACTGAGCTCTCCCACCACGATCCAGTGTTTTCCTGGAGGCTCTAAGTAAGTGTGTCAAAAAACCCAATTCATTGAAAGCCAGTTCACTTAAATGGCCAACTAGCAATAACTTTCTATTACCTACTTTTTTTTTTTTTTTTTTTTTTTTTTTTGAGATGGAGTTTCACTCTTTCGCCCAGGCTGTAGTGAAGTGAGGCGATCTCGGCTCACTGCCACCTCTGCCTTCCGGGTTCAAGCAATTCTCCTGCCTCCGCCTCTCGAGAAGCTGGGATTATAGGCGCGTGCCACCACACCCGGCTAATTTTTGTATTTTTAGTAGAGACGGGGTTTCACCATGTTGGCCAGGCTGGTCTCGAACTTCTGGTGGTCCTGACCTTAGTAGGTCCACCCACCTCGACCTGCCAAAGTGCTGGGATTATAGGCGTAAGCCCGGTCTCTATTATCTACTTCTTTACTTTTAGTTATCATTTTGTCTGCATAGTAGCATTTTAAGGCAAATTCAGTTTGATTCCGTTCCGGTTTCCTTGGTGTTGCAGCTAGAGTCTGAGGGGCCCAGAGGAAAAGGAAAACCTAGAGGGGCGTAAGAAGAATATAGAATATTTAATTTTATTCCTGAGAAAGTACAACCTCAGTGGATGGAAATCAGAAGTCATTAACTAGCTGTTTACTATTGGGCAAGTCTTTTGGCTCTTTGGGCCGAAATGTGCAAAACGAGGATCACAATTTTAATTCACAGGTTGTATGTGTGTAAGCACACGCTCACGAACGCTTCCCAAAGTTGAACCGGGAGCAAAAGTGTTAATATCCCTTAAAGGTTCAGCGTATGACGTCACCATCGCAACAACAACAATGCGCATGCGTTTTTTTAAAGAGCCGGCGTGCTCCAGGCGCAGCTCAGGGCTCCCTCTTTCTTAGAGCGCTCCGCCCCCGTTTCCCGCGCGACTGCTCCTCCCTGCAGGAGCGAATCTGCCAATCACAGCCCTCTTTTTCCTTATCGTCATTGGCGCGTGCCCCGGTTTCAAAAGCTCGGGGGCGGGTTTCTGGGTTCGCGCATGCGCCTTCGTGCGTTTCCCCCATGCTGTTTGCACGATCCTGGCCTTAGGTGTCTCTCGTCTGGGGGTCGATCCGAGTTGTCTCGGCTGCCGTGATGGTCAAAACTGCCGACTCTCCGGGTTCGGGAGCCCGACCCGACCCGGTGCGGAGCTTCAATCGCTGGAAGAAAAAACACAGCCACAGGCAGAACAAAAAGAAGCAGTTGAGGAAGCAACTGAAGAAACCCGAGTGGCAGGTCGAGCGTGAGGATATCAGCCGCCTCATGCTGAACTATGAGAAGGTGAGGCCCGCCAGCAGCGGGGCAGCGTGTCACTGCGGCGAGGGGTTGTAGAGTGGAGGAGGCGGACCTGTCACTGGGACCCGGCCGGGAATGGGAGGTCACGCCGGGTGCCACAGCTCAAACCTCTCCACCGCCCTGGCCACTCTTTTGCTTGCTACACTGTTCCTGAAAAAAATGATAGAAATCAGTTTCACTGGGCCAAAATCAAGGTGTCAGCAGGGACATGCTCTCTCCAGAGGTCCTAGGGGAGAATCTGTTTCTTGCCTTTGTAGCTTCTGGTGGCTGCTTGCGTTCCTTGGCTTGTGGCTGCATAACTCCAGTCTCTGGCTTCACCTGTGTCATTCTACCTCTTCTGTTATAAGGATGCTTGCGATTGCCTACACAGATAATCCAGGATAATCACCCAGTTTCAAGATCTTTAATTTAATCACATCTGAAAAGTCACTTTTGCCGTGTAAGGTTAATACACGGACATAATTTGGGATCATTTTTAGCCTACCACATCTTAGCTCCACCATCTCAGCAGACCATAGAGCTAGAATGACCGTAGGAGCAGTCTTAGGTACTTCTCTCTTACCTTCTCTTATATCCAGTCCGTCACACTGGTGATCTGTTATGCTTCTTAAAGTTTTCAAATGCGTCTTCATCCCTAGTGCATTGTCTTCAGCCTCCCATCATCTCTTGCCTGGATTACTGTAGCAAATATTGCTTTCAACAGGGATCAGCAAACTTTCTCTGTAAATGATAGTGAATGTTTTCAGCTTTGTGGTCAAAAGGGTGGAACTACTCAATTGCGCCCTTGTAACACAAAAGCTGCCATGGAAATACTTAAATGAATGGGTGTTATTTTTCACTAAAACTTTAGTAAAACAGGTGGCTGATGGGATTTGGCCTGTAGGCCTTAAACCTTTCTAATTTATCCTCTATCCTTTGGCTAGAATGATTCTTTCCAAGATGAACGTCTAATCATTTTACTCCTGATTAGAACCCTTCCTTGGCTCAGTTACTTTTAGAAAAATTGTCAAATACAGTGTGTCAACATGTTGTAGTTCACTGAAGAGTTCAGTTATTTGTGGTCAGCCTGACCTGGTTTAAATATCATTCTCTTTAGGTATTGGCTAGCCAGGTTTCTTCACCTCTCTAAATCTCAGTTTCTTCTTTCAAAAAACAGAGGTTATTAGCCACCCAGAGCATTGTAAGGCTCAAATGAGATAATGCACGGGTAATACAGATCATGCACAAGAGGTACATGACAGGCATATATGAAGGAACAGTTTGCGGTTTTGTGAATTGTCCATGCTTCTTGTGCTTCTCATTCTGGTGCTTAATGTTTCCACTGCTTGCAGTGAGCATACCCATCTGCCCACTCCAAGGACAGGTACTCTTCCTTCCAGATTTAGTGCAAACTTCTCTTCATCACCTCCCCTGGCTGAGTTAGGGCATTTTGTAGATACTTTCATTACAACATTTATCAACTGTCTGTGATGACTGGCTTCTTTAACTTTTTTAAGAAAACTCTTCTACTAGACTATGAACCATTCAAGGTCAGCAACTAGTGATACATTCATCTTTGCACTCCCCAGAGTCTGGTAGCACAGTGCTTGTTCTTGATTAGGTGCTCCGTCAGTGTTTAGATGTTCTTCGCTGTAAGACTAGACCTTTCCCAGATGGCTTTACTCTGGTTGGCAGCATTGGCTAATTCTTTTTTTGTTTCTTGTTTGAATAGTAATTGTGAACACTTATCAAACTTTTATACATGCTGACTTTCTATATACTCACAACAAATACTGTGAAATTGTTCTCATTGGCTGAGCGCGGTGGCTCACACCTGTAATCCCAGCCCTTTGGGAGGCGAGGCATGCGGATCACCTGAGGTCGGGAGTTGGAGACTGGCCTGACCAACATGGAGAAACCCCATCTCTACTAAAAATACAAAATTAGGCGGGCGTGGTGGCACATGCCTGTAATCCCAGCTACTTGGGAGACTGAGGCAGGAGAATCACTTGAACCTGGGAGGCAGAGGTTGCCATGAACTGAGATCGCGCCATTGCACTCCGGCCTGGGCAACAAGAGCGAAACTCTGTCTCAAAAAAAAAAAAAAGAAAAGAAATTGTTCCCGTTATATAGATGAGGCAACTTTAAGGCACAGCAAGGTTAAGATTTGGTTGAGACATAAATGCGGTGTGAAATCAATTGTCAAGGTTAGCAATGCTAGATATAATCATTTGAATAGCAGGCTTATTCTCTAGGAAACCAAAGTGCAGGCCCTCACTAAGGGGCTCCTCAGATGGTAGCATTGTATATAAAACTTACAACATAGCCATGGTACACAGGTGGTGTTCGGTAGCCTCACTGGTGAAATGCTGAACAATTTAACTGCAAAACCTTTTGAAACAATTTGAGGGACGTTTGTCTAGGTGGCTGTAAGTATACATGGAAAAAAATACATGCCCAAGTTGCTAGGGAACCTGGGCATGTAGGGCTTGATACAGTTTAACACAGGTTATATTAGGATGTATACAATGTTATAATAGTAAATTTGTAACATGTACCTCAGCGCTGTGGAGTTAGAGGATGGTGTAATTAGGGGAAGTTGAGTTACCCTATACTGAGCCTCTTCTGGTCAAATGCATTATAAAACATGCTTCCTCTGGGTATGCTACCATTCTTCCTGGTGGTTGCAGCCTCAGCCCTGGCTTGGGGAGCTGATGTGGGCTGGATTTCAACCTCTGCATCTCAGTCTTAGCAGATGTCACTGTGGAGCATACTAACTGTCCAGTGCTTTGTGGTTGCCAACAGTGGAGCTAAGCTTTTTTTTTTTTTTGAGATGGAGTCTCACTCTGTCACCCAGGCTAGAGTAAGGTGGCACCATCACGGCTCACTGTAGCCTTGACCTCCTGGACTCAAGCGACCGATCCACCTCAGCCTCCTGAGTAGCTGGGACCACAGGTGCATGCCACCATGCCTGGATCATTTTTTTGGTAATTTTTGTAGAGATGGGGTCTTACTGTATTTCTCAGGCCGATCTTGAACTGTGCTCAAGTGAACTGCCCACCTGTAATCCCAAAGTGCTGGGATTACAGGTGTGAGCTACTGTGCCTGGTGGAGCTAGTTCTTGAATGATGAGTTCATCATATAGAAAAGATTGGCAAGGATGTTCTAGGTGGAGGGAACATGAGGAAATACAGAGATATGAAAATACGTGGAATTGTTTGAGGAAGGAAATATTCCTTGGAGTGTTGCATGCATTCCTGAGTTGGCTTCACATGGGTTCGAGAAGCAGGTTCGACTGTGATGACATTGGAGGCTATAGCAGGTAGTATAGTGCCTTCCTAAAGTGTCCACATCTTAGGCCAGACGCAGTGGCTCACGCCTAGAATTCCAGTACTTTGGGAGGCTGAGACAGGCAGATTGCTTGAGATCAAGAGATTGAGACATCCTGGCCAACATGGTGAAACCCCATCTCTACTAAAAATGCAAAAATTAGCAGAGTGTGGTGGTGCGTGCCTGTAGTCCCAGCTTCTTGGGAGGCTGAGGCAGGAGAATTGCTTGAACCCAGGAGGCGGAGGTTGCAGTGAGTCGAGATTGCACCACTGCACCCAGCCTGGCGACAGAGTGAGACTCCGTCTCAAAAAAACAAAAGTGTCCACATCCTAATACCTTTAACCTGTGAATATGTTAGATGGCAAGGGGCAATTAAAGTTTCTAATCAGCTGACCTTAAAGTAGCGTGATTATCCTGGATTATCCAGGTGGGCCCGATGTAATCACAAGCGTCCTTAGATATGGAAGAGAGAGGCAGAAGAGTCAGTGTCAGAGTGATGTGATGTTAGAAGGACTCAGAGTCTGTTTCTGGCTTTAAAGACAGAAGAGAGTTACACCTAGGAATGTGGGCAGCCTCTAGAAGCTGGAAAAGGCAGGGAAATGGACTCTTCCCTAGAGTCATCAGAAAATAACGCAGCCCTGCTGACACCCTTGATTTTAGGCATGCGAAACCCACTGTGGACTTCTGACCTCCAGAGCTCTAAGGTAATATATTTGTGTTGGTTTAAGCCACTGTTTTTGGTAATTTATTACAGCAACAATAGGAAATTTATACAAAGGCCACAAAGACTTTATCTGGAAGCCATGGGAAGTATGTGGCGGGAGTCTATGTAGAGAGTATACCCGAGCTGTAAACGTTGGAGGGTAAGAGACCAGGGAGGAGACTATGGAGACTACTGGTAGAGTCTAGGTTTTGGGTTTGTTGAGAAGCAGATGACAAAATGGGATTGGGTGAACTGGAGCTTTAGGGATTACAGGGGCAGGAGCGGGGATGCCTATGAAGGCTGAAGGAGAGGGAGCAGGAATGGGGAGGGAAAGGAGAGAAGGATGAAAGGAGGAGCCGGTAGGAAGAGTCTCAGACTGCAGAACAGTTCCAAGAAAGTTTCAGCCAGGCTGATGCAGAGTCACGGATCCAAAGTTGTCCATCAGAGGAATCCCTGGGCCTGCCGTTGTACTGCTAAGCCCTGCCATTGACTAGGAGCAGCCTGGTGGAAGCATGGCTTTTTTATGGTGGGTCTTTAGGAGGCACAGGTGGCATGGTCAGTCAACTATGCGACTCATAGGAGGAGGGTGGTGTATTTCTTTCCTTTTCTTTTTTTTTTTTTTTCCCCAAGATGAAGTCTCCCTCTACTGCCCAGGCTGGAGTGCAGTGGTGCGATCTCGGCTCGCTGCGACCTCCACCTCCTGGGTGTAAGCAGTTCTCTGTCTCAGCCTCCCAGGTAGCTGGGATTACAGGCACCCGCCACCATGCCCGGCTAATTTTTGTATTTTTTTTGTAGAGATGGGTTTCACCATCTTGGCCAGGCTGGTCTTGAACTCCTGACCTCGTGATGAGGGTGGTGTATTTCTGAGGGTGTGTTTTGGAGTAACTGCTAGAGAAGTAGGGATTGAGGCTCACTGAGAAATGTTGAGCTGCGTTAGTTCACCAGCTGTTTTCACTATTGCTGAATGACTGTGCACCTGGGATGCATTTAGACTATAATCAGCTGTACCATATAGAAACTGCATTCAAATCCCGATTTTTTTTTTTTAATCAAAATTTGGTCTGGTGTAGTTGAGGTGGTTTGCTTTCCTTCCATTACTGCAATAGGTGGAGCATTCTAGGAAGTTTCAGTGTTTTTTTCACCAGGCCTTATTCACTTGAGCAAGAAATAGTTATTACTAGAGAGTTGTGAGAAGTATAAGAGGATGATCACATGATGTCCTCCTTTTCTCCTTCTCCCCTTTCTGACTTTTCCACCAGCAGTGGGAAGCCTTTAATAAAGACCATTCCTGAAATATCTCTTCCCTGAATTCAGAAGAATTATGAGGCAGATTTGTAGACTGAGTGTGAGTAGTGTGGAGATGGAAGTGATTTTTTTAACCCCCTAAGAAAGGGATAAAGGGAAGAGGAAAGAGTTATTTTGAGATGGAGTCTTGCTCTGTTGCCCAGACTGGGGTGCAGTGGCACTGTCTCTGCTCACTGAAACCGCTGCCTCCCAGGTTCAAGCGATTCTCTTGTCTCAGTCTCCCAAGTAGCTGGGATTACAGGTGTGTGCCACTGCGCCTGGCTAATTTTTGTATTTTTAGTAGAGACAGGGTTTCACCATGTTGGCCAGGCTGGTCTTGAACTCCTGACCTCAGGTGATCTGCCTGCGTTGGCCTCCCAAAGTGTTGGGATTATAGGTGTAAGCCACTACCCCCGGAGAGTTATTTTGTTTGTAGGAACAATAGCTATCTCCTGCTGTGGCTGCTCTGTAATCCTTGGAATATAACTGAGAGTATCTAGAGCAGGGTCAGCAGACTCTTTCTGTAAAGGGCTGCATAGCCTGTATTAGGCTTTATGGTCCATACAGTCTCTCGAACTACTACATGGACAATAAATACATGAATTATTGTAGCTGTGCTCCAATAAAACTTTACTAAAACAGGCAGCAAATTGGATTTGGCCTGTAGGCTGTAGTTTGCTGTCCACTGTTTTAGAATATCAGCAGAATCAAAATTTCCTTTTCTTTCTTCGCCTTCTTTAAAAGAATACAATATATAGTTTTCTGTTGTAATCCTTGATGGAAGAGTGTTGGAGCAGTTTCATTCTTCTAAACTTTCCCTCCGGGAGGGTAACTGACTTTAGGAAGATGGAGGTACTGTGCAGTATTTTGTTTGAGGAGCTCATTTTGCCTGTGCTGTGTCTCTTGCTGGGGCGGAGGGCTTGAAGAGTGTGTTGGCAGCCTGCCTCCTTCTGTAGACATTCCATTCCCTGTGAAAACAGCTTTTTAGCTGATAAAACCCGGAGCGCAAGGATGGACCATATCTAATTTTAATGCCTTGTTTGGAAGATTATCTTGTAATTGAGGTTCCTTGCTGGGACAGGATGTTATTTGAATAAACCATTTTTTCTAATGCTGGTACACTGATTCTGCTCCTTTCTGGTGATATCTGAAATGATTTGTAGGGATTAAGACAATGTTGTAATATTTGTATTTTCAGCATTTGAAGGCAGAGGGTGAACCCTGCCTGGGCTTTGTTAAGAATCCTAGGGGAAAAAAAAAAAATGCTAGGAAAGATGTGTAGATTGTAAATGAAATACAACTGTCATCCCTTCACTGCCTACAGTGTAATTTAAATAAATGAACCATACAAATGCAGTTTTTTCTTTTTGCAAATAATGAATAATTTGGGAGTATATTTCCAGATCTGAGCAGTAGTTCCTGCATTCTGCATCTGTAACAAAATAATTCTCCTGAGCAGCTGAAATGAAATTCAGAAAATTGGGTTTGTGCTAATAAAGAACACCAGTAATGAATGTTTGAATAATGTAAAGTTAGAGAGCAAAATGTTACTTACTGTGGCTTCAGAGCATGACAGACATTTCCCCTGATTATTTTGAAATAATAGCATTCCTTCAGTATACCCCAAAATGAAATCAGATTGGATTTCATAGGCCACTGATTTATAGTTAAAACTTTGAATGGATTGTGCTAACCAGAAATATTTCTCCAACTAATTTCACGCTTTTTTCCAAATTGTCTGTATAGAACTATTTTCATTGTGATCTTGTGAATTGTAATTTTGTCCTATTTCTTAAATTTATATCCCTTAAAGGACGATTGGAAGTAAATTTTCTTCCTAAAATTGATGTGGTTGGTGATGCTTTAATGTGTTCAACACTTTGGAGGTCAAGGATATTGAAGATAGTAATATATTTGGTGTGTGTGTGTATTGGGTGACTTTTTCCCTTACCAATTGAAATGGTTACAAATGTATATCTGATTCAGGAACTGCCTCTTGAGGGCATATTTCCTTTCAGAAGGAATGATGGCTTTTAATTAGAAGTGGTGATTGAATTCAACCTTGCATTACCAGGGATGAGCTAGGTAGTACAATATAGAGAAAAAACAATTGTGTTGTGAAGCAAATTAATTACCCAGATTACTTTTTATTTTTTTCCAGATAAATGTAAGCGAAATTACAAGATTTTCAGATTTTCCCTTGTCCAAAAAAACATTGAAAGGTAGGTATATGGTGATCTTGGGATATGTTATATATTTCTTGGTATTTTTGATAAATGGGAGAAGATTTAGAGAGTTTAGCCTAAAAAAAAAAACCTTATTTTGGCAAATTTTGGTATGAAAACAAGCAGTATTCAAGTTTCACCAGTTTATTTTCATTCATCCAGAAAGGACTGATTAAAAGAAAAACAAGATTCCAACCGCCTCTAAATAAAATGAAATCTAATTGTGTCAGTTAAAATAAGCAAGGGAAGAAACCAAGATACGACACCCTTTGTATCTGTTTGCTAGGGCTGACATAACAAAATATCAGACTGGGTGGCTTAAACAATAGAGACTTCTTTTCTCACAGTTCGGGAAGGTGGAAGCCTGGGATCAAGATGCTGGCAGCATTGCTTTCCTTTTAAGGCAAAATAAGGGAAGGATCTGTTCATACCTCTCTCCTTGGCTTGCGGATGGCTGCCCTCTTGCTGCCTTTTTATTTTCATATAAATAAAAATTGTATATATTTACAGTGTATGACATGATGCTTTGAAATATATATATATATGCTGTGGAATGGCTAAATCAGGCTACTTATACATGTTGTAATATTACCTCATCCTTTTTGTGGCTAGAACACTTAAAATCTACTTAGTAAATTTTTTTTCCAATATATTGTAATTAACTATAGCCACCATGATATACACTAGATCTCTTTTTTTTTTTTTTGGAATACAGGGCCTTGCTCTGTCACCCAGGGTTCAGTGCAGTTGTGTGATCTTGGCTCACTGCAGCCTTGACCTTCTGGGCTCAAGTGATCCTCCCACCTCAGCCTCCTGAGCAGTTGGGACCACAGGTGCGCACCACCATGCCTGGCTAATTAAAAAAATTTTTTTTATAGGGACAGGGTTTTGCCATGTTGCCCAAGCTGGTCTTGTACTTCTGAGCATAAGCTATCTGCCTGCCTTTGCCTTCCAAAGTGCTGGGATTACAGGCGTGAGCCACCACGCCCAGCCTACAATAGATCTCTTGAACTTCTTCCTCCTCACTGAAATTTTGTATCCTTTGATGAACATCTTCCCACTCTCCTTACTTCCCCCAGCTCTGGTAACTACCATTCTACCCTCTGCTCCTATGAATTTGGCTTTTTTAGATTCTACATGTAAGTGAGATCATAAGGTATCTTTATTGCTGTGCCTGGTTTATTTCACTTAACATGATGTCCTCCAGGTTTATCCATGTTGTTGCAAATAACAGGATTTCCTTTTTAAAGGCTGAGTCATATTCCACTGTGTGTGTATAACTATATACCACATTTCTGTATGTACTCATTCATGAATACTTAGGTTAATTTCATATGTTGGCTTCTGTGAATAACGCTTCAATGAACATGGGAGCACAAATACTTTTCAAAGTACTGGTTTTATTAACATATCCTTTGGTTTATACGCAGGAGTGGAATAGCTGGATCATAGAATAACTTGTCTCCTCTTCACATGGTTTTCCCTCTGTGCATGTGGACTCTTGGTATCTCTTTGTTCAGACTTCTTCTCATAAAGACACCAGTTTTATTGGATGAGAGCCAAACCCTATGGGGCTCTACCTTAGAGCCCCAAACCCTATGGGGCTCAAATCACCTCTTTAAAGGCCCTCTCTCCAAATACAGTCCTGTTCTGAGGTATGAGGCACTAGGGCTTCAACATAGGACTTTTGGGGGACACAACTGACTTAGCCTATAACACTATCCTATGGGGATTTTCTAAAGTATAATTCTTCCCTCCATGTTGCCAGGTTTGCAAGAAGCTCAGTACCGTTTGGTAACTGAGATACAGAAGCAGACCATTGGATTAGCTTTACAAGGTAAAGATGTACTTGGAGCGGCTAAAACTGGATCTGGCAAGACTTTGGCTTTCCTTGTTCCAGTAAGTACATTATCACATTATCATTGGGTCAGACTCTCTATTACACGATTTTATAATATTCTGTGCCCAGATGCAAATTATATGAAGAGATGTTTTCATGTTAGATTTCATGATCGATTGGCTGGAATGCAAGCTTCATCAAACAGGAGCCACATGTGTCTTGTTCGCCATATTCCCCAGGTCTTATCACAGTGTCTTGTATGTGTCAGGCACTCAGTAACTTAATGAATGAACTATTGTGCCTTGACAAGTCATTACATTCTTGATGGAAATGGGGTGCTCCAGCATGGCAGGTTAGAATGGTTCTGCTCTGCAGTAGGACTGGCGGGAGACACTGTTTCTGCTCTCACCCTCGTGAGCCTGCCAGTGGCATTTATACTTGCCACATTGGTTAGACTAAAGCTGAAGTATGCTCAGTTTAAGGAGCTTTAGGCCTGTGTTGAGAATTTTCTGGGACATTGCTATTGGTCTTTTATAGCAGTAAAAGAATAAAGCTTCTTAAGCATTCACTTCCATCTCTGTTATGTTGGTCTCCTAATTTTTCATTCTTATGAAGTGAAAAATCTTATTTTAATGATGATTCCAAATATTGCAGAACCACTTTTCTCTTAAATCCTAGTGTATTTTTCCCCCTTTAAAAAACAATAAACAATGTCTCTTTATAGCTACAGAATTCAGTCACTATATAACTACAGCAGCTACATGGGTGAAAGTTTATTTATTTATATATTTTTTGAGATGAAGTCATGCTGTGTTGCCGACCCAGGCTGGAGTGCAGTGGTGCACTCTTGGCTCACTGCAACCTCTGCCTCCCAGGTTCAAGTGATTCTACTGCCTCAGTCTCAGAGTAGCTGGGATTACAGATGCGGGCTACCAAACCCAGCTAATTTTTCTATTTTTAGTAGATAAGGGGTTTCATCATGGCCAGGCTGGTCTTGAACTCATGACCTCAAGTGATGCACTCGCCTCAGCCTCCCAAAGTGTTGGGATTACAGGCGTGAGCCACTGTGCCCAGTCAAGAGTTTACTTTAGTGTGATTATTTAGAAAATGATAAATATGATTCTTAAATGTGTTGTTATGATCTGTGGGTTGCACATACCTTTCACTGGTAGCCAGTTTCCTGATGGCATGGCTCTGGCAGCAGCTGAACTACCATGGGATTTCTTTTCCCTTCCCTCTGAGTTGGAGATGGATGGTTCTGATGGAAGATAAACAAAATCTCTTGCTTTGGACAGGATAAAATGTGAGTGGTATGCCCACTGCTTGGAAGGTCCATTTGATTTGGAGGGGCAAAGTTGAGATACAGGTCAAAAAGCTGACTTCTGATGACTGACTGAACATGAATTTGCTGTCTTTTTGAGGTACTGGAAGCCTTATATCGTCTGCAGTGGACCTCAACAGATGGGCTGGGGGTTCTCATAATATCACCTACAAGAGAACTGGCCTATCAGACTTTTGAGGTTCTCCGAAAAGTAGGAAAGAATCATGACTTTTCAGCTGGTCTCATCATTGGTGGAAAGGTTTGTCCTTTTGTCTGTGTCCTTCCTTTCTTTCTGTAACCTATACTGGAGTACCGTGGCAGTTGACAGGGAGGCGGCAGAGACTTTATCTAAACAGATTGACCTCCTAGACCAGGGCCTCATGGAAAAGTAGCACTTAGGTGTGGTCACTGTGATCTATGATCTGGTTGCCAATTTTGCAGGCCCAGAAAGTCCATTCTTTTGTCAGGAAATCTGAATTGATTAGTTTCTCTAAGACATAGTTACCTAATCCTATAAAGCTATTTGTTGATATCCATTGGGAAAGATATTTCTGTATATGAACTAGTACCTTTTAATAAGGTGTCTATCTAAGAGGTTGAATAATTCAGAGCATTGGTACATCAGCAGCAGAAGAAAGAAAGGTAGAGTGTTTGGAGGAATGTTTATAGTAGGGTCAAGATAAGACCTGCTGCTCACTTTTGTTCTGTCTTATAGCACATCTGGAATGCCTGAATCTACTAGAATCTCTAGACCATGAGGGTAAATACTTGAATTTCTGTGCAAACATGCACAAAAGAAGAAAAAATAGCATCACAAACCCTCATGTACCTGTTGCCCAACTTTAATAATTAACAATATTCTGTTTTTTTTCTCCTAGCCTCCAGCCCTGTGAGGAGTGGTTCTTTTATCAAGGAGAGAACCTCTAAATGTAGAGAACTCGGCTTTTTTTTTTCAGTTCACAAAGTATAGCCCTTGAGTGGTGTCAGTGTCTGTTCAGTGTCCCTAGGTCCTGAAATAAAAAATGAGAGTAATTCCAGTTTATATCAGTTGTGATCCAAACAGGAAATCCTGACTTGGAGTATTCATTTGATTATTTTTTTTCTTGGCTTCAAAGTCTATGAATAAGAATTTAGAAGAACTCTGAGCCCATTATGTCTTCCCTTAAAGAGTTTTATTTAGCCCAGAAATGTGGATATGCTGCAGAAATACAAGGGAAAAGTTGTGTTTATTTCCCAGAGTATCTAAACTGCTGTGATGAAATGCCACATGCAGATGGCTTTTATAGTTTTGATACACAGGCTGCTGAGAGTGATGTGTCTGTGTAATCAGAATAACTGTTTGCAGGATCTGAAACACGAAGCTGAGAGGATCAACAACATAAATATACTTGTGTGCACACCAGGTCGGCTTCTTCAACACATGGATGAAACGGTATCTTTTCATGCTACTGATCTCCAAATGTTAGGTGAGTCAAATAAGTTTCTAATAAAAAAGAAAAAAAGCTCAGACTTAGGAGAGAAGCCTCGCAAATTTTACTGATGGAAATTTTTTGTTGGATAAATGTTACGATTCAAAACAAACTTAAAAATTACTGAAACTTTTTGGCATTTGGGGTCTAAACCCAGAAAGTAAAAGTAGACTTAAAAAAAAATCAGAAGATATATACATTTACATATGAAATTAGGCACATTAGTAGTATTATGCCAAGATTATTTTTTTGTTGATTGAGATAGAATTTCACTCTTGTTGCCCAGGCTGGAGTGCAGTGGCATGATCTTGGCTCACTGCAACCTCCACCTCCTGATTTCAAGCGATTCTCCTGCCTCAGCCTCCCAAGTAGCTGGGATTACAGGCATGCACCACGACATCCAGCTAATTTTTGTATTATTAGTAGAGAAGGGCTTTTCCATGTTGGTCAGACTGTTCTGGAACTCCTAACCTTAGGTGATCCGCGCACCCTGGCCTCCCAGAGTGCTGGGATTATAGGCCTGAGCCACTGCGCCTGGCCCCCGTGCCACAATTTTTAACACCTGCTTTCTAATAATGTGAAAAGTCAAATTGGTATTTTTTTTTAATGAACTTTTTCTTTTTGCTTGGTAATACTACCTAATGTGTATTTTTAGATCAACTTGGAGTGTTTTTGATTTATAGGAAAGTTGCAGTGGAGAGTTCCTGCATATCCTTCACCTGGTTTCTCCTAATGTTAATGTCTTACATGACCTGGTACCTTTATCAAAACTAAGGTTAACATTGCTAGATCATATAAATTCCAGACTTTATTCAGGCTTTACCAGTTTTTCCGCTAATGGTCTTTTTCTGTTTTAGGATCCAATCCAGGATTGCATTTAGCCTAATGTGTGTTTTAGATATTATAGTTCAACTTGCATTTTCCTTTTTTAGTTCTTGATGAAGCAGATAGAATCTTGGATATGGGCTTTGCTGATACCATGAATGCTATTATTGAAAATCTCCCCAAGAAACGTCAGACTTTACTTTTCTCAGCAACACAAACTAAATCTGTAAAGGACCTTGCACGTTTGAGTTTGAAAAACCCTGAGTATGTCTGGGTTCACGAAAAAGCAAAATATAGGTAGGTACTCTTTGATTCAATCAAGATAAATGTTGTTTTCTTTTTTAGTTTAGGGATTTAATATTTTAAATATGTTTTCCAGTAATTAAGACATTTTATGTGTTATTCGTTATGCAAAGCATAGTAAATATCCCAGTTAAAATTACTCAAATTCTGGATATATCTTTAAATGTCAGAGTACTTGAATGTAGCATTTCCCAAAATGTGGTCTGAGTGGGGAACAAATGTTTTTCCATAAGATGTTAACAGGTGTTTTACCCTTTACCAAGACTGCCTCTCCATAAACAAAGGGAGAAGGGATCAGATAGCAAATGGTGAGTGAAAGTGAAACAGTTTTGCTTCAGTTTCTCAGAATCTTTAATATTTCCGTGGACATTGTGATTGTTCAAAGCACTAGGAGGTGGATGTAGCTTCCTACATTTACCAAAATTATTTGGGTACAGAATAAGCCTTTTTAGCAGGATTATACAGTACTAATGTGTTATGGAACACATTTTATCAAACGCATTAATATTTAGCAAAATACCTTTCTGTCTAAAATTATTCTAGCAACTGTTATCTGTCTTGGTCTTACTAAAAACTAGAACATAAAGTATGTGTGTTACAGTAAAAGTATGTGTGTTTGTGGTATGCAAGTAGTTGGAGATTGATTGATTGATTTAGAGACGTGATCTTGCTCTGTCGCGCAGGCTGGAGGGCAGTTGTGCTCACTGCAGCCTTGACCTCCTTGGCTCAAATGATCCTCCTGTTTCAGCTTCCTGAGTAGCTGGGGCAACAGGGGCATACCACCACGCTTGGCTAATTTTAAAATTTTTCATAAAGTTGGAAGTCTCACTACATTGCCGAGGCTGGTTTCAAATTCCTGAGTTCAAACAGTCCTCCCACTTTGGCCTCCCAAAGTGTTGGGCATAAGCCACTGTGCCCAGCTGGAATATGTTTTAAGTTGTATTTTTATATGACAATTGGAAGCATATATATTTGGTATGTATCACTGCAGGCTTTCAGGAGAAATGTTTTCCAGTGAATATAAATTGGATTCTTTGTTGAAGATAACAATGTAAATTCAACTGTATTATTTATACTTAAAATACTTATTTCTTCCTGCTCTGAAATGTTCTAAAAATAAATAGATTTGAAAAATTGCTTAAATAGAGAAAATATTAGTATTTAGGCCCATCTTGACCTTGCATAATAGATGTCCAAGATTTAAAAAGCCTGAGAGGAGAGAGGCTAGATTCTTTGCTTCTAGGTGATCTTGGGGAATCTGAGTACTGGTATCTTTGACTTTCAAGAACATGGGAATGGAATAGTAAGAGATACTTGAGGTATAATTTTTTTCCTTGGCTTACGGTCAAGTAGACGTTGAGCTCTTAAAAGTGTTGAGATAGCTGTTAAATTTTTTGTGACAATTAACTTGAAAATTTAAAGACTATCTGTCTAGGATTTTTGACTTTTTCGATATTTCCCTCTTGCCTATTTTTAATATTCATTGGACACATTTTTCAATCATTAGATGTCTCTAAGTCCTTTCATAATGTATGCAAGTTAATTTGTACCTGTTATTTCCTATACACAATTTCTGTAGGTAAGAGTTGGTTATTTTTGGTAAATCATAAAGTTTTAGAAAAAAACTACAAAGACTTTGATACCATTTCCCACATCATTTTTGAAACCCAGTCCTATCACTTTGTAAAAATGTGGTGGACAAAATTTTCAGGAAAAATTCTGGAAGGCAGACATGTGATGATATAATTTATAAACCCTCAGGTTATATGATAATGGCTGCAGTGTTCTAGTAGTCCAAATTTATGGGAAACAAAAAAGCAGAGCTGTTAGGAATTTCATCTACTGTCAGTGTTAGCTTTTCACCTTTAGCAGCTTATCAGTGTGGTTCATCCATCCTGAGAGATTATAATCAAGAATATTTTAAAGTGTTAGAGAGTATCTGCTCTCAAACTGCAAAGGACCCAACAACTAAAGAAAAATTAAATGTTTCCGAAGTTGTAAGTCAGAGCATACTTAGAAACAGTATACTAGTGTTTTCATTATGTTGTTATGTATAGACAACTGTTTTCATTATGTTGTTATGTATAGACAACTGTTATTTCTAATGATTTTATTTTTGAGAGACTATGCCTTTGGGCCATAGCAGTTTGCTGTTTTTCAGTGACAAGTTGAATTCCATGGTGGATTATGAAACATTTCAAATTTGAGATCTATTGTGAGCTTATGTTTATTATGTTATTTAGTATTGTGTTGTCAATTTGAAACATTAATCATTATGAAATGTTTCTTTTTTTGTTTTCTGTGGACAGTCTTTCTTTTTTGGATTTGGTTTTTTGCCGCCTTCTTAGTGGCTTGGAGAAGTCCTTTAGAGGAATTAGTTCTTTATTTGTTATATGGGTGCAAAACACTTCTCTACTCCCAGGGTTTTTGATTTTATAAAATGTTTCTTTTTATCTTTACTAATACTTTGTTGCCGTTAAGTCTAGTTTTTTTTCTTTTGGGGATGGAGTCTCGCTCTGTTACCTAGGGTGGAGTGCAGTGGCACGATCTTGGGTCACTGCAGTCTCTGCCTCCTGGGTTCAAGCAATTTTCCTGCGTCAGCCTCCCAAGCAGCTGGGATTACAGGCGCCTGCCACCATGCCCACCTAATTTTTGTCTTTTTAATAGAGATGAGGTTTCACCCTGTTGACTAGGCTGGTTTAGAACTACTAACCTCACGTGATCCATCTGCCTTGACCTCCCAGTGCTGGGATTACAGGCTTGAGCCACCATTCCTGGCCAACTTCAAGTCTGGTGTGATATTAGTCTACCTACAGCAACTTTGTTTCAGTTAGCGTTTGATCGGTGAATCCTTTCCCATCCTTTTACTTACTACATTGTTTATACCCTATGTTTTTAGATTTGTCTTTGTGAGTAGCGTATTTCTAATCTGATATAATTGCTTTTGACATTTAATTTACCTAATTATTATTTAGGTTCCTTTACTTTTTCCTGCCTTTGTGTCTTCCTCGTTAAGAATTTTAATTCCACGTGTATCTTAAGCCCCATAAGTCACCATTATCACTGTTTGTTTAGACTTACCCAGTTCTTGTATTGTTATGCTTCTACCTGAGGATTTTTCTTTTGCTCAGATAATTTCCCTTTAGTGCATACTTGTTAGTGAAACAGTGTTTTGACCTTTCTGTAAACCTCTTTATTTCATCTTCATTTTTTTTTTTGTAGCCTATCTTGTCAGTGTTTTTTTTTTCCTTTCTTTGAACTCTTCAAAGACATCTTTCTGTTGTATTCCAGCCTCCATTATTTCTGTTAAAGCCATCTGACAGTTGTTTTGTTTTTTTGAAGGTAATTTTTTCTTTTTTTCTGGCAGGCAGATGTCTTAAGGTCAGGTTGACTTGATCTGGTGTAGCCTGGCAATTAGACTTTGGGGCTCTTCTATTTCTGGTTTGTCCTGAGTCTTGGGGTATAACCTTCACAGATGAGGCATATCCCTTCTCAGGGTCTCAGCCAAAAGACTGAGGTATCTACCAGGACCCCTCTGTCTTGGCAAGCTCTGAACCCCATGGCTTTGTGACCCTGCCAGAATCTCTGCGTAATTATTTAGCTTCCCATTTGGTTGCTTTTTGCTTGTTTTTCTTCGTTTTGCCTTGCGTGTGCTCAGTTTAGGGGTAGGCATGTTCCTCAAGGGCAAATTGAAAAATTTAAGATTCAGTTTTCTTTCTCTCTGGGACCTGGGACTGACATGTTTAGGCTTAAGGCTGCTACCTTGTTTCTCTCCTGTCTTGAAATCAGCGAATGCTTTTGGGGAAAAAAGTGTGGTTAACAGAGGACTTGGCTCAGGGCATTTCCATTTTCTCCTTTAGCACCTCAAGTCCTACCTGCCTTGGTGGCTCTCGGATGCTGTCAGTCTTTTTGTTTTGTTTTGCATTTATTCCTGCTTTTATAGTTGCTATTCAAGGCCGAAGGGTTAGTCTAATACAAGCAGCTTCTTAACTTTGTAATTTTAGCAGCTGGTGGAAATTATTGCCTAGCTCCATTATTTAACGAGGATTTGCAAAATTGTGAAATTTTAATTCTATTATTTCTTCATTAGTTTACATACTTTTATATCAGACAGCTTTCATGTGAACTGTGTGATTATTTGAGGTACAATTCTTACAGGAAATATTTATTTTTTTGACACAGGGTCTTGCTCTGTCGCCCAGGCTGGAGTGCAGTTGGGTAATTATAGCTCACTGTAGCCTTGATCTCTTGGGCTCAAATGATCCTCCTACCTCAGCTTCCAGAATGTATGCTTTACTCTCTGTATCTGCTTTAACACCAATGAGTTGACTCCCTAGTATTTTCTGAAGGTTAGCAGTGTTTGCTTTTTGTGGGGGACAGGGGTTGTGTGTACTTAAAATGAGCTCAGATTTAATAATAATTAATGATGAATTAATGATATTTAACCCATAGATTTAAACATCTTTTTATGTCCTCAAATCAATAGAAATTTTTGTATTTAATATTCATCTTGTGTCATCCCAAACTTGGCTAGTAGGTGCTTCAAGTTATTATCTGGATTCTTTAGATACATTTTAGTAATCTTTGGTGGACTTCTTGCTTTCTGGTGGTCTAAATTTATCTTAAATATTTCCGGTTCTTATAAAATCCCTCTATTCTACCACTTGCCCCTTTCCTTAACAATGTATCCTAGACATACTCCACAGCAATATATGGATAGATTCTTCATTCCTTTTTTATAGTTGCATTATAATTAATTTATGTGGATGTGTAATTGTTCATATTGCAAGTCCCAACTGATGGATATTTGGGTTGATTTTCATCATTTTTTGCTTTATAAATAATGCCTTATTTGTGTGTGTGTGTGTGTGTGTGTCTGTGTGTGTGTGTGTCTGTTTAAAACCAGAGTAGTGTTGGAATAGAATTCTAAAAGTAGGTTTACTAGTTCAAACAGTAAATGCATGTATATTTTTTCCAACATTTTATAATGAAATTTCAAATATACAATAAATTGAAAGACTTTTACAATAAATACCTTATACCAAACACCTAGATGCTACCTAATGGTAGTATCCATTTACTTGCATTTATCCAACCATTCTAACGCTATGTATTAAACCATTTTATTTTTGATAGATTTCAGGGTAAATTGCAGATATTTGTATTCTCTCTAAATACTTTGGCACACATATTACTATGAGAGTTTAATATTTGTACAGATTTTCTTTTGGCATAAAATTTATGTACAATGAAATATGCAAATTTTAAGTACACTGTTGACTTTGATGAATGTGTATATGTCTGTAATCTAAAGCTCTAATAAGATGTAGAATACTAATCAGCCCAGCAAGCTCTCTTATGCCTCTTCTTAGTTAGTCCTTGACCCTGCATTTTTAGAGGTGATCATTGTTCATGTCATGCTTTTTTTGGACACTGATTTGCAAGGGGTTTTGAATGTGTTTTAAAGTAAAGTGTTGAATTTATTTCCTAAGGGACAATAGAGACACACTCTTTTTTTAGTGTATGTGTGTAGGAAATTTGCTTGAAAGATGTGCCACTATTAAAACTTGTTTCCTTTTTTGGTCTGGATTTCAGTTACTAACATGACATACTTTAATGTTTTTCTTCTCCTTATTTCCACAAGCACCCCTGCCACTTTGGAACAGAACTACATAGTTTGTGAGCTGCAGCAAAAAATAAGTGTGCTGTATTCCTTTTTGAGAAGCCATCTGAAGAAGAAGAGCATTGTATTTTTTTCCAGTTGCAAAGAGGTATTGGCTGTTTATTTTTCTTTCTGAACTTATGTTGAATGTCCCTTTTGAAATGGCAAATTCCAATTAGACGAATTATTATCTTGTACAAGGAGTACAGTGCTAGGTGTGGTGAGGGATCTTTAGTGTCCTTGTTGTAAAGGAATTGGTGGTTGAGACTTTATACTCCACAAGGGCGGAAACTGTGTCTTTTCTTAGGTATAATGTTCAGTGCTAGCAATATTGAAAATGTAGTAGCCTTCAGTAAATATTGGTAGAATGAATAATTGTTAGCCAAGCTAAGCAGAGGTCTTTACAATCTGATACCTCCCTTGCCCTCCAAGAATACGGGAATGAGTATGCCATTTATTTCCATGCCTTATATCTTTGTTTATGCTGATCCGTCTGGAATGCCTTCCCTGCATCCCTTCACCTAAATCTGGGGAAATACTTGTTTTTTTTTAGGCTAAGCTGTAATGTTATACCTGAAAGTCCCTTTTTGGCACTCCCTTTTTAAAAAATCAGTTGCTCCTTTCTCTAACCTTCTGAAATGTTTTGTTTATATCTTAGTTAATAAACTCTTCTTGAACACTAGCCCCATTGCCTCTTTCATGGCAGCCCCCCCCCCTTTTTTTCTTTTAAACAGGCTTATTTCACTTTACTTTTCTTATATAGAAACCCTGTGTTGTAGCCACAGCTGGAGTCTGGATCAGCTGCATAGAGACTCTGGTGTGGGTCTTTTTTGTTTTCTTCTTGAGGCAGAGTCTCGCTCTGTCTCCCAGGTTAGAGTGCAGTGTCATGATCTTGGCTCCCTGCAACCTGTGCCTCCCAGGTTCAAGCAATTCTCCTGCCTCAACCTCCGGAGTAACTGGGATTATAGGCGTTCACCACCATGCCCAGTTAATTTTTGTATTTTTAGTAGAGATGAGGTTTCAACATGTTGGCCAGGCTGGTCTTGAACTCCTGACCTCAAGTGATCTGCCTGCCTTGGCCTCCCAAAGTGCTGGTATTACAGGTGTTAGTCACTGTGCCCGGCCTCTGGTATGGGTCTTAACGAGATGGCCAGTGAATTCCAGAGAGACTTGGTGAATTTGGTCTCTTTCTAGAGATTGGGGGCAGGGTCGGGTAACTATAGGTCTTGGAGATGGCATCAAAGGTGGCCTTGGCAGAGTTGCCCAGGGTGGCAGTGCAGCGTCTGGTTGAGATATAGCAATTGTCAATACCTACCATCAGCAGCAGCTTCTTGGGCATGGGTCCACGATGATGTCAGTGCCTCCTGAGGCGAGGACAAGGCTCATCAGCACAGAGCTGCAGAGGCCTGTCACCTTGCAAGAGCTGGTGGGCTTTCTGATCTTGTTCCCCCAGCAGCCTCTCTGCACAAGGACAATAGAGAGCTTAGCCAAAATGGTGTTCCCTCAAATTGCAGTGGCTACCTCCTTGGAGCACCTGATACCCAGATCAATGTGGCTTCTGTAGTCCCCAATGGCAACACGCCTTGAACCTGGTGCATTGGCCAGTGTGGGCTGCTTTTGCACCATGTAATTTTAGAAACCTCATTCTTGAGAGATGCCCCCAGGAAGATGTCAGTGACTTCTCAGATTCCTTGATGGGCCGGAGAAGAGATAGATCTCCTCCAGGGACTTGGTCTTCATGTCCTTGACCAGACAGCCCAGCTTTGTGACTGGTGTCCACTCCTTGGCCTTACCTCAGTGGCCTTGGTTGCGGGTGCTGCTGCTGCTGCCTCTGCTGAAGCCTCTGTGGTTTCCCATTCCTGGTCCTGTGGACCCGCCCGCTGTACCAGCGTCATCTGCCATTTGATGTTTTCTTGTAGAAGCTGTTTTTACATCTTTACAAAAGAAAGGCCTAAGTCTCACTATCTCTAATCTTGCCTGATATATTGCCCCAGAATCGGAACTTCTCTGGCGGTAGCAGATTGCATTTGAGAAAGTGAATGACTAGTGATTGGGTAGCAAGTCATTTTGCAATTCACTTGGTTTCCCATTCTTCACTTTCAGCAAAATTGAAGAGAGACTTTTACGGGGTCTCTTTTTGATTGACCTAATAGATCACCAAAAATTATTTGGAATAATCTGTTATGAGTTTTGGCCTGTTTTATAGGCACTTAGAATTAAACTATCTTTGAGTTTGTTTTGTTTCTGTAAACAGATTTTCTTAACACCCATGTTAGAGAAAATGCTGAACTCTTTTCAGTCTAGCAATCGATAGTATCCATTTATGGGTACATAAAGAGAACCAAAACAATTAGCTTCATATACTCCCACACATTGAGATATATTTACAGTGTTTTTATTTATGTCTAACAGTTTTTTAAGTCAAATGCCAACATATTTCTAGGTTTGATCAGTTCAGTACCACTGATTATTGTAACAATTGCTGAGCCTGAGACGAAAGTTCAGTCGGCCTATGGCCACAGGAAGTTAAGTTTTTTCTTTTGTAGAAAATGAGTTATAATAACATGATTGATAAAAGGCTTTCAAGCTTCAACTTAAAATGCAATTTTGTGACATTAGGAAATAGAAATGTGAATTAAACTAGGGAAGGGAATTAAATTTCTTATGATTAAAGAAGAGTTTCTTCACATTTTTTACATGGTTGGAATTGGGTAGCACATTGCCGTGCTGTTTAGAATCTGTGGGATACGTTCATAAGAGATGAGTGTTTATTTTAAAACATCAGTATTTACCAGAAATGATATTCTTTTCTACTGTTGAAATTTTGAAGGATTTCAGATATCAACATAAAAATACAAGAAGAACATTTTTTAAAAATCAAAGGAAATATGTGAACAAAAACCCTTGAAGACCACAACTTTAGACTACATTTCTCTTTCTCTGCTCTATATTTAAACATTTTTCTAATTGGTAAAATTCATGCTGCTTAATACATTTTTGCTGTTCATCTTCTAAGCTTTTTTGCTACCATCTGCCATAAACAACCTTCTTTTTCTGTTAATGCCCCAGGTCCAATATCTGTACCGAGTGTTTTGCCGGCTACGTCCTGGTATTTCTATCCTTGCCCTCCATGGTCGACAGCAGCAGATGAGAAGAATGGAAGTCTATAATGAGTTTGTCCGTAAGAGAGCTGCAGTGCTCTTTGCTACTGATATTGCAGCCAGGGGGCTGGGTAAGAAAACTTCCTACCATGAAATTTCTGTGATTGTGAGAAATGTAATTTGCTTATAAAATGTACTTTGGGAAATCTGATAGACTCAAATACTTGGGTTTCTTTTCTTATTTTGTAAGAGAAAAATAAGTAGTAATAATTTGGTAGCAGGTGATTAACATTAAGGATGTTTCAGTGAAAGTTTCTATAGTATTTGCATTTTTTGTGCTTTTACTCTTTCATGATAATCACACCATAGAATCCTGAGGAACCTACAAAATCAAAGGAGAATTAAAAGTTTAAAGATATGAAAACAACTCCTGTTTCTTTGAAGTTGGAAACTTGTTTATAGATACTGAACTCATTTAACAGGAAAAATCAATGAAGTCCATGTTTTCACCATTCTAATTTTTATCTGAGAAATCACTACATTTAATGTATTCAAATTTATTTTCAAAAAGCTGCTTTGTTGATTATACAACTCCTGGCTTTGTCGGAGTGGGATGGGGATGGAAGTAATTAGAGAGGAAAACTAGACATAGCAACAAAGGGTGAGAATGAATGGGTGATAATTTGAATCCTTCAATCACTTAATTTTATTGTATTGTTAATTATAACAAATTTGAAGCATATACAAAAGCTGAATATGTTTAATCTACTCTCATATACCCAGCTTTAACAATTATCTTTTTCAGAATTCCCCTGTCCCTCTTGCATGTCTGAAGCATGTCTCAGGTGTCATATTTATTAGTTTAGGCTGGAGTTTGTTAGCACGGTCATAGCTCACTACAGCCTTGATCTACCAGGCTCAAGTGATACTCCCACCTTAGCTTCCCCAGCAGCTGGGACTACAGGCATGTACCTCCATGCCTGGCTAGTTTTTAAATGTTTTGTAGACATGGAGTCTCACTGTGTTACCCAGACTGGTCTCGAACTCCTGATCTCAAGTGATACTTTCCCCTTGGTCTCCCAAACTACTGGGATTACAGGTGTGGGCCACCGTGCCTGGGCTCTCTTGCTGTTACCCTCTGATTTTTGAACCTGAGATAGTGTAGGTCTCAAAAAACCAATTTTGAACTTAAGTATACTCCTTTTTTTTGATTGTTGTTGAGATGAAATCTCACTCTGTTGCCCAGGCCGGAGTTCAGTGGTGCGATCTTGGCTCACTGAAACCTCTGCCTCCTGGGTTCAAGTGATTTTTGTGCCTCAGCCTCTCTAGTAGCTAGGAATCCATGTGCCCACCCCCACACCTGGCTAATTTTTATATTTTTAGTGGAGACTGAGTTTCACTGTATTGGCCAGGCTGGTCTTGAACTCCTGACCTCAAATGATCCACTCGCCTCAGCCTCCCAAAGTGCTGGGATTAGAGGTGTGAGCCACCACACCCAGCTTAAGTATATGCCTTTTAAGGACAGATTTCTTTTTTAAAATTATCTTACAGTTTTAAAAACATTACACATATATACTACCTATTCACAATGAATGGATGTTAATATTTTGTCATTTTCCTTGGATTTTGTTAAAGATGTATTAATTGATGTAGTGCTTTTTGTAACTCTTCCTCATTCCATTTTACTGCCCCTTCCTCTTTGCAGATGTAGTTACTGTCAACTATTTGATGTGTACCCTTTCAGTTGAAGGTTTTTTTTTTTAACCTCTAATCCAAAAACTCTGCGATAGAATTCAGAAGGTCTCTGAACGTGGATGGGGAAAAAATACTTTCACTAGATTTTTAACTGAAATTTAGCATTATGAATTTAAGCAAGAAATTATAGTAGTTTTTGTAGTACCTGTGTCTTTGCCACAAATTGAAATAATTTTATATTAGTTTTTACAGATATCTTAGAATATCATTTACACTCAGTACTATTTTGATGTTATAGTGGTTATTAGACCCACAACTAGGTCATGTTATTTAATGTGCTAGTAAATAGGCATACATATTATTATATCAAATCTAATAAAAATGTTGTTCTATATTTCATTGTTTTTTCTTGTACTCCTAAATGTTTTATGTACTTAAAATATCCTGAGAAGGAATTCATAGGCTTTTTCTAAGGCACAAAAAATGTCAAGAGACTTTGTCATAGTTTATTTTTAAAAAGTATTCTATGTGGATGTATTTATAAGCAATGTATAGTATCATCTTGGGTGTTTAAAAAGTTCCTGTAAAAATATCGTCATACATACTAGTCTCTGTATAATGCTTTCCTTTGCTTTTGTAGTCTTTCCATGTTGATGTATAAAGATCTAACATATTATGTGGTTTCCCATAGTATAAATTTATGTAGTTACACATTTATTCCTGCAGTAGTGGACAGAAGTTTTCAGTTTTTCTGTTATGGAAATGTTCGAGAAATATCCTGAAGCTCTCTCTTGTGTAAATGTCTAAGAACTTCTTTAGGATACAGCAGTGACTTTTATTATTTTATTTTGTTGCCCAGGCTGATCTTGAACTCCTGAGCTCAAGCAATCCTCCTGCCTTGGCCTCCCAAGGTGTTGGGATTAGTGAGCTACTGTGCCTGGTCTTATTTTTCAATTTTATTTCTGAATAAATGATACATGCATGTGGAATAAAAATTAATAGCAGGCCCTGCTGTACTCATCTTCACAGTTTAAGCAACTGCTTAAAACCCTTATTTCTTTTTCTGGTGTTTTGCTCCATGTTACTCATTAGTTTATATTGCTGTTTTTTTAATCTGTCAAGTTTAGAAATTGTAGACTTCTTTTTGTAACCTAACAATCTCGTCTCTTCTGCCACCCCCATCTTTCCCGTATGGTCATATTGTGACTTATTGTTAAATAAACATTTCGTATTTACGTTGTTTTGGTTATAAGTCATTGTTGCTAAGGGAGGTAGCATGCTAAGACTGTTAGCTGTCTTGCACTTACTTTTGTGTTTTTTTTGAGGTAAATAGTTGAGTTAATTGTTATAAAATTTGCTTAGTTTTATGCTTCCAGTTCTGAATTCTCCAGTATTCTAGCAGGTGTCATGTGCCTCGTTCTCTAGCAATTCACAGGTCTCTTTCTTTTCTTGTTGGGACCTCCCTCTTGCAGCCTTTTGCCTCTAGCTGTAACCTGGCCTAGTTGCTCCCGTGTGCCTGACGCGTACTTCTCCTGGGACTTTTCTTTCCGGATATGTCTTCTACTTGCTTGGCTTACTACTGCTACTATTTTTTAATTTTATTTTTTAAACTTAAAGCTCATTCTCTAATAGCTTCTAAGAAAGGGTATATGGGAGGTAAATTTTTGAGTTCTTGTAGATTTGATAACGGTCTAGGATTGGGAATAGAATTCTAGGTTGAAATAATTTTCTCTCAGAATCTCGCAGATGTTTTCCATTGTCTTCCAGTAGCCGGTATTCTGTTGAGAAGGTGTCCGCGTTTCTGATTCCTTTTTTGTAACCTTACTTTTTTCTGAATATTCTTGGGATTTACTGTTTTTTTGAGACACAGTTTCACTCTTGCCCAGGCTGGAGTACAGTGATGTGATCTTAGCTCACTACAACCTCTGCTTCCCAGGTTCAAGCAATTCTCATGTCTCAGCCTCTGAGTAGCTGGGATTATAGGTGCCCACCACCACGCCCAGCTAGTTTTTGTATTATTAGTAGAGACGGAGTTTTGCCATGTTGGCCAGGCTGGTCTCGACCTCCTGACCTCAAGCAGTGCACCCACCTCAGCCTCCTGAAGTGCTGGGATTACAGATGTGAGCTACCGCGCCTGGCCAGACACAGTGTTTTCTCTCTTTGAAGACATTAAGTTTTTATATTCTGTTCTCCACATTGGTTTTTTTCTTTTCTGACTTTCATATTTGAGGCTTTTCTCCATTGTCTGCGCTTGGATGCCTTTTTATATTTAACAGTGAGGCACTAAAACTTATTTATTTGAAGTGATTTGTGCATGGATGAGGCTTGTTGACTAAAGGCCATCATTGTGAGACGATTTGGACAGTTGATCATTTTGGGGTGGATTCAAAATGTCAGTGTCTTTTCTCTTTGAGCAGTGAATCTCTCCTGAAAAGACAGTCTCAATCTCTTGAGACCTAAGCTTGCCACTGGCTCTGCAAGCCTAGTACGGAAGTCAGCACCCAGACCTCCCAGGCAGCATGCAGACTTCTTCCCCAGCACTCCTGTTCTCATTCTGGCTCTGGTGTCCCTGCATTCCACTGTATCTGGTGTCTGCGGTCTGAAGCCTTTCTCTAGATAAGACTCTTGGTTCCCTTCAGGAGACACAACTGTCCGGGATGAGAGAGGGGACCTGAGGTTCTACATGTTGATTTCAACCCGTCTTCCTCTTTACAGCCCTGTAATATGCCCTTGCTTTCTCAGCTACCTGAGAGAATATCTCTGTTCTGTTTCTTTTGGTTCTTCCTCCTCATACTAACATTTACCTTTTTGAACAGACTATGTGACTTAGTGACAGTTTTGATGCTCTTAAGTATCATTATCTTCCAATATCTTTTCTATTGGTGCTCAGCCCTTTTCTCTGATAGGCGTTGATCTGAAATCCTTGAAGCAAAATCTATAAATGGCTGATGGTAGTTCTCTTAAGAAGTTGCGACCAGGATTTTCTAGAAATAAATGAAAACTGCTGTAGCCAGAAAATACATGTGGATTAGTTGTTGATAGGAAATAGGAGGAAGGACCTAGGAAGAAAGCATTAATTTGAATGGAGCTGGGGATAGTAGGAAAAGGAAAGAAGCTTCACTTAAATTTAGAAACCAGTTCTGTAGTTCACTAGGACTCCATGAGAAGCGGTGCTTTCAGGTTATTAAATACTAGGGTATTTCACTCTTTGACACAAAGCAATCTGTCTCTTCTGTGTCAAATATGAAGTAATCTTCATATTCAAACAGTTATTTTAGTTCATTTTTTTCAAGAGAAATGTTTATCTTTTGGTCCATGCAGTTGATTTTATTTTTAATAGAGTTCATAGATGATATCTATCAGTTTGATGTGGCGAAAAGTACCGGCAAGCAATATTGTAAAATAAAAATAGTGCAGCAGGGCAGATCTTGCAACCAGTTTCTTAACTTCACATCCCTTCTCTATAGATTTCCCAGCCGTGAATTGGGTTCTTCAGTTTGATTGTCCCGAGGATGCCAATACATATATTCACAGAGCAGGTAGAACTGCCAGGTAGGTATACTGACTCACTTATTTTCTTTTGCTGCTATCTAAATGACAAAGCATGCTTTCCGAGCTGCAGATAAACAAAGAAGAAAGGAATTCAGGTAAGTGAGTGCTAGTTTGGCATTTTGTGGTGAGAGTTGATAGCAACTTGACAGCTGTTGTAAATCATTATGGCTAAGATTTGATTGGTGCTGCAAAAAATCCATAAAAATCTTATTTTAGTTTGTTTTAACTTTTTCCTTACTTTACTTTTCACCAGAACTGCTCACTGAAAGTCATCTCATTGGATCCTAATGACCTGTCAGTTAGGTGTAGGATTGTAATAGTCCTCACTTATCCTCAGGGGTTATGTTCCAAGGTCCCAGTGGATGCCCGAAATCTCAGTACCAAAACCAATATATGCTATGTTTTTTCAACCTAATAACTGAGACAGCCAAGTAACTAACAAGTGGATGGGGTCTCGAGCGTTGATATGCTGGACAAAGGGATGACTCCCATCCTGGGCAGGAGACAGTGGGATGGTGTGCCATTTTATCAGGCTACTCAGAAGTGTGAGCAATTTAAAACTTATAAATTGTTTATTTCTGGAATTTTCTATATTTTTGGGCCCTGGTTGCCTGGGGGTAACTGAAACCACGGAAAGAGAAACCACAGATGAAGGGAGACTACTTACTGTATTATTAAATACCTATTTTCAGATGAGGAAACTGAATCTTTGAGCAGTTAAACAATTTGTTCAAAGGTCCACAGAGCCAGGATTTGAACCCAGACAGTCTGGCTCATCTAGTCTGGATCTTGTGCTTTTACCTTCTAGAGTGGAGGCTCTATTAAGAGGCTAAGTGGTTTGGAATCATAGATTTCTCTTTTTCCTTTCTTCCTAGCTCAGGAAAGAGAGGCATTGCTGAAGACCACTCCCTATCTCTCCTTCTTCCTATATGCCCCACTTTCCCCCAAAAGCATCCTATGTTTGCTCAAGAGGTATGAGGAACTGCCTAGAAAAGAACTTAGTAAAGTCAGTCATTTGGAATTAAATGGCATAGAAAGGCATCTGAATGAATCAAAAAGGATTGCACAAATGTCATTGCTATAAGCCATAGTGGTGAAGCCGGGAGATACACGTTCACGGTAGAATTGTAAATGATTAACATTCTTCTGGATAACATATGGTAATACTTATTAACCACCTTACAGTTCTTCTTTTTGTCTTAGTAATTCCACATCTGGAAATAGATCTTAAGAAAATAGAGAGATGCATAAAGTTTCAATATATGTTTGTCTGCTGATACTTGTAATGGTTAAGAACTGGAAATTACCTTGTTGTGATCTTTACGATATGATTAATTATGGTCAGCCATAGATGGATTATTTCTTTAGTTTTACATTTTTGTTCTATTTTCTTTCTCATCAAGACTGGATGATTGGGTATTTATCATATGAATTCCAGTATTGGTCTAACTGGACCAACAGTTGCTTCCAATTTCAAGCCACAAACTCTTCTTCAAAACTTTCCCAGGGATGGCAGGATCTTTAGGTCTGAGCACAGACTGTCTTGTCTGGCAGGCTTGCTTTACCACCTGTCCTGTGTCCACTTGAGCAAGTGGCCCAAAGTATGAAAGTGTACTATATCCCTTGCTTACCTAGGAAGTTCCGTTGGAGTTTAGTTCTTTTAGATTGCTATGCATTTATATTTTTTGGGTAGCTTTGAAAAAAAACATAATTTTTAAAATATGGTCACTTTTTGTTTCAGTTGAAGGTTTTTATGTCCTTTTATAACCTAGCAAGAAATAGAGCTTTTTAAAATTCTATTTTCTAATTTTCAGAAGATGTTTGAATGTTTAAGTGTTTTTTTTTTTTTTTTTTTGATTTATTTGTTTTTTCCCTGTGGGCCATCTTTAAACATGGTTCATAATAAAAATGCACTCAAATTAAATGTGCTTCGTTTGACCAGTATGATAGCAGGGAGAGAACAGTGTAATAGTGAAAGACTATTTAAAAATAGGATTTATATATTAGTGGGTTCAAAAATAAGTCTTTTAATTGCAGTCGATGGTGTAGTTTTAAACAAGCAATACAGTTAGGATTGGGTTTTGTATATGATGTCATTGTACATTCAGACAAACTTGTTTCTAGAATTTTTTTTCTTCTTAGAGCTAAGTAAAATGGGACACGGGTAGAATAGTTGCCTGTTCTCTTCTCCATTTTATGAAGGAATAGATGGTGCCTCACTGGCCTTTAATGTGTCAAGTACATGGTTTGTTTGTTTGTGTTTGACATGGAGTCTTGCTCTGTCACCCAGGCTGGAGTGCAGTGGCACAATCTTGGCTCACTGCAACCTGTGCCTCCTGGGTTCAAGTGATTCTCCTGCCTCACCCTCCCGAGTAGCTGGGACTATAGGCATGTGCTACCTCACCTGGCTACGTTTTGTATTTTTAGTAGAGATAGGGTTTCACCATGTTGGCCAGGTTGGTCTTGGATTCTTGACCTCAAGTGATCTGCCTGCCTCAGCCTCCCAAAGTGCTTGGATTACAGGCGTGAGCCGCTGCGCCCAGCGAGTGCATGTTTTGGTTGTCGTTCATAGTGAGATATTTTGGGAAGTCATTGGTGGTTGGTGGAATGACCTTCTCCACTGTGTCATTCTCAATAAATGTGTAGTTGTGTAAATTTGTACATATACCTGTGCATACATCTGCATTCTGTGGTCCTGTGGGCCTCTGGATAGGCAAGGTTGGTTATGGTATCTCACAAGCATATTGAGCCAGGGGTGTAGGCACTTTTTATTTTTTCTTTTCCTTTTCAATATCTTTAATGTATTTTTTAATGTGATTATTTTGATATGTATTACAATACTTTTTAGATGTGCCAGTGGTATTGATGGGGACAGGGCAGACTGATTCCTAAACAGAATACATTTAGCAGTAAAATTATTCTTTCTATATGAAGATTATTGGACATCTCTATATAAATCAGGAAAGGATTCTAGAAGGGGAAGTATTTCAAGGTTCTTAGTTCCTGGAGAAGTTGTTGAAAATTTTATGTAGTTGAACATGCTGTGGTGAACATTAAACTGGGTCTTAATGACTGTGGAGATGAATAGGAGTTAGAACAACATCACATTATTGTGTCTGAAGAGAGAGAATACTAATCTCTCTCTTCAGACACATGTTTTAATGTAATTTTTAATGTGGTCATTAACTTTTAAAGCACAAGCCGGTTTGACCTTTTGTAACCAATTACAAACATTTTGACATGACTTTTTTAGATGTATCGTTAGTAGAAAGGTTTAGCATATATAATGCTTTTTTTTTTCTGGCAGTTTAAAAGTTGCTGATGATGGGGTTAGAGATAATTAGAAAGTTTTGTGGGCCATGAGACTGAATAATTGAATTGAATAAAGGCTAAATTAAAATTTGAATCTAATTAAAATCCTGTATTCGACTGTAATTAAAACCAAGTTGCCAGATAGTGTTTGCTTTTGGAATTGAACTATAATATATGAATATAGAAAAACAAATTCATTAGCAAAATCACTAAGTTTTCTTTTTCTTTTTGTATTTTAGCTAAAAAAGTGATTTGGGTACTTTTGCCTTGAAATACCTAATCCTGTATTAATTTTACCTTTTTAAATTTCTTTTGATCTATAGCCATTGAGAAATTTTCTTATATTTTCCTTAACCATCATACCCCTTTTAACAAAATGATCTCCTTTAGAGATGAGTGAGGCCAGCTATATGAATATAGTTTTATAATGCTGTATCCTGTGATACATTCTACCACTTTAAAAAGCAGCTCTCTTTAGGGCTTATAGTTTTTTTTTTGATACAAAACCAAGCTCTTCAGTTTTTATAAAAATGTCCAGTTGAAAATAGAAAATATTTGGGAATGGAAAATAGGTATCAAATATTCTCAATTTAAAAAACTCTTTATTTGGGGAGGGCTGGGAGGGTTGTGGATAGAATATGGACATTTATATACAGGTTTTTCTCCCAGAATAGTGGAAGGTAAAATAATTTTCAGCAATATTCTAATTTAGCCTTATTTGCCTGGCTACATTTTTTGACTCTCCGAAACTGTGTAATGTGGGAGCAGATTCTGATTCCACTAGGGGGCAGCAGAGGCCAAACCTTAGCATTGCGTACTCGTTGGCAGCCGTTTAGATCTCAGCAGCAAAAAGGAAGATGGCCACTAGTTAAAATCTGTAATAACTTGTGAAGAGTCCATGGTTGTTTGTGGGAGACTACTGGTACTTGATGGAATAGCTAATGAGCATTTTTAAATAGTGTCTTTAATTGGTTTGTGAATTGAAATGATAAAAGTAAAAAGACAATTTTCGTGAGCATTAACTTTGCAAGGCTTACCATATGTACCTTAGATACAAGATAGGAGCAATCTTTGCTAGTGAAAATGATTTCTTTCATTCCTTTAGCTTACATTTGTGAAGGTCTACAGTCTGCTTCTCCTAGAGAGTGGCTGATGCTTCTTCTTTACATGGCCTTCTGTCTTTGTTGGTGTCCGAGATTTAAAGGTTGCATAAAAGGTCACAGCAAATTTATTTTGCATCTTGAAGCAGTGAGGAGCTGGGGTAGAGTATAGCCAATACGGCTGTAGGGGTAGATAAGGAGGGCTGATAGATCTTAGGAGTCTGTTTCCCAGGCACCCCTTGGGAATAGGGGTATCCTTACTTTGTTCTCCTGTCTAGTCAATACAGCAGGCAGAGTATTCCTTCTAAAACATAAGTCAGATTATGTCACTCCTCTGATGGTATACCATTGCACTCAGAGTGAAAGCCAGTGACTCCCTGGGTCTAAACTATTCATCCCTTTCCCCCCAGTTTCCTAGTATTCTCCCCTTGTTCTCTGTGCTCCATACTGATCCTGCTGTTTCTTGTATGTGCCAGGCATGCTTTTGCTGGTAGGGCCTTTATATTGGTGCTCTCTCTTTTCTGCTGGAATGCGTTTTCCTCAAGTATCCACATGCTTCCTCGTCCTCCCCAACCACTTCTTTTTACCCTCCTCTACATTCGTTTTTTTGAAGTCCTTTATCACCTTCAAATACACGATTTACTTAGTATATTTTTAAATTGTTTTTCACCTTGTTTGATTGTAAGTTCCATAAAGGCAGCAATGTTTGTCTAATATATTGATGTACCCTAAGTGCGTAGAACAGGACCTGGCATGTAGTAGACATTTGAGATAGTGATTCAGACCCATGAATCAGATCTTAAACCTAATATGTTAATTATCCTAACATGTTAATTATTTATTTTGCATAACAAATTGACCCATGCTTGGTGGCTTAAAGCAATAACCATTTATGATCTTGCAGCTTCTGTGGGTCAGGAACTCAGTGTGGTTCCCCTGGGTCCTCTGGCTCTCAGTCTGTCACCAGGCTGTAATGAAGGTGACAGACGGTACTTTACGGTTCAACTAGGGTTGCATCAGTTCTCAGATTTATTCACATAGTGGTTGCCAGATTCATTTCCTCCTTGATTGTTGGTCAGAGGCATCTCTCAGTTCCTTTTCGTGTGGTCTTCGTCACAGGGCAGCCACAACATGGTAACTGACCTCATCAGAGAGGGCGAATGAGAGCTGAGGGAGAGAAAGATGAAGCAGCAATGTCTTTCATGACCTAGACCTGGAAGTCACAGTCCGTCTTAACTGTAACATCCTAGTGGTTGCATATCAACTCTATTCCTTGTGGGGGACAACACATAGGTGTCAATACCAGGAGGTACAGATTATTGGGAGTTGTTTTAGAAGCTGTCCGCCATACCCAACATCAAATTTTATCACTGATTTCAAGGATAAAAGCAATCCCAAGATATAGGTGAAACAGGAAGACGTGTGGGATCTCCATTATAGCTCCCTGGGTGTTTTCTTGTCAAATTAGAGCTTGCTCTGGCCCAGGTTAACATAGCAGACTAAATAATGTGTGGCTTAGATGGGCACTTGCACAGATGGACTATTTGTATACTCGGTCACAAAGCCCACCAGAGAAACATGCTTTTGAATCATGAATTGTGAACAATCATGGTACATCCTATTAAAAGTCTCTCATAGGTGAGGACTCTTACCTGGCAAATACCATGTTTGTTTCCCTGGAGGTCTGTCATTAATATGTTTTCTAGGAGATTTGACCATATCACTTTTTTGGGGGTGGAGGGAGCACAGGGCATCCTCTTCCCTACCGCTCATCCTGTACCACATAGAGAACAAATGGACTGTGGTTTAGTGTTTTGCTTCCCCAAACTCAATAAATACTTGTATGAATAAACTCATTTAGCGCATAGAACAACTCATGAAAGAGGTTCTAGTATTAGGAAACTCTTTCTCAGAGACTTTGAGGTAGAATATATCTAAGATTTTTCAGTTTAGTAAGTACCACGGCTGGGATTGATGCTTGGGTCTTTCTGACTCTACAACTCATTCTTGCCAGTGTGCCCTGATCCAGCTGTTTACATCTAATGGATTCCTGTGGCTGCTGCTCCCATGCAGCCCTTCTGGAATGCATGAGAGCCAGTTACTGGGAGAAGAAACATAGATGCCTTTAAATCTGTTGACATTTGTAGTCAGGAAGACAAACTAAAAGTACATGCATTTTCTTTCTTTGGACTATGAGAGATAGACCTCCTGTAGTTGTTCCATCACTGCCTTTAAAAAGTCAGGAATCCTAGGTTTGAATTTGACTTTGTCGCCTAATGACCGTGTACCCTTGGACAAGCCTTTCACTTCTCTAAGCTTCAGTTTCTTTTCTGGTAAAATGGGGTTAATCGTATCTAACTCTGTTATTTCCTGAGAGTATAGTTTTAGGTAGTATAGGTACCACTTTCATTCAAGGTTTCTTTTTATTCTTAATCTGTTAAAATTTAGCTTTTTTAAAAAAAAATTTTCTGGGGACAAAGGTGATAGAATTTACTGATTTCTACCCTTTCTCTGTGAACCCCATAAATCCTTGTTCTTAATCAGTTTGCTAGAAGCTTTCCATGCAATATGTATTAGCCAGCTTGGTTTCTTTCTAATTACTTACAGTGAACTTCATTTGTCACTGTTGGGCCTGACATGGTATACCTGTTTGTTATTTGAGATCTTAAGGTGCAGATGACTTTCTTTTCCCCAAAGTATTTCCAAACCTGTTCTTTTTTCCTGTTTTAAATCCAGTGTAGAATCTTTAGATATTCTGTAAGTCAGAGATAGCTTTTTTCCTGGAATAAGCTCTCCTGTGTACCGTGTTGCTCAGGAGGAACAGAACGGTTGGACACAGATCCCTTATGGCTGTGTTTCTGCATCTGCGTAACAGACTGCATTGTTCTCCCCCAGTGACATGAAATCTTGGGGATGGTTGTCACAGGTAAGGCTGAGGTATAGGGAGAACAGAAGGAGATACAGGGCAGGAAAGAGAGGACTGTGCAATAGCAGAGCGTAACCAAATTGTCTCCCTTTCTCCACTTCTTGATTATTATTGTATTGTGAGCAGTGACTAGTGTATCAGTCGTTAAGCTGTGGAATTTTAGATCCTAAAGGGACATAAATCAGTAAGTTATATAATGTATAAATAAGAAAATATAGTAAATAGTGATTTATTTTATCTAAAGTTATACAGCTAATCATACAACAGGACTAGAACCCAGTTGTTTTGATTCTAAATCTGATGGTTTTTTTCTTTCTAATTTGGTGACTGAGTCTCGCTCTGTCACCCAGACTGGACTGCAGTGATGTGATCTCGGCTCACTGCAACCTCCGTCTCCTGGGATCAAGTGATTCTTCTGTCTCAGCCTCCCGAGTAGCTGGAACTACAGGGTGCGCCCCTACACCTGGCTAATTTTTGTACTTTTAGTTGAGACGGGGTTTTACCATGTTGGCCAGGCTGGTCTCGAACTCCCAACCTCAGGTGATGTGCCCACCGGCCTCCCAAAGTGTTGGGATTACAGGTGTGAGCCACCACGCTCAGCCAAGTCTGGTGTTTTATCTGCTGATACAGTGTCTATTGTTCACTCACCAAATATTTGTTGTGCATGTATTAGCGACACATGACATGTGTATACATGTCCTCAAATTTAATAATTAAGATAAGGAAATATGCTAATATTGGTAGTACTAGGATGTATGTTAAATGGGGTAAGAGTGATACAAAAGATGTAGGTCTTAAAAGTATATAGAGTTTTTTTAAAACTTATTTTTAATAACTTGTATTACAAAAATAATGCTACTCACTAAACAGATTCTAGACAATACTGGCAAAACAATTAAAATCACCTAAAATCCTAAAATTTTTTTCATGTACTTATGTATATATGTTTTTCTAGTTACAAAACTGGGATTGTTCCAAATAAACTTTTTGTAACCTGGAGAACGAGGCTAAGAGCACTGTGGGTGGCTATGCAGTTGTGAACAGTGTGTCACAGTCCATGGCAGGACGGTAGCGGACAGGATGAATGAGCAAAGTTCAAGGGACAGTTAAAGAGCCAACTAAATGGAGTTGATGTGTTGGAGAATCTTAATTTGAGTAAAGATTATTGGCTCGTGGGCAGAAGGCAAATTATTGCCAGAATGGCAGCGCTTTTTTCCTGCCTCTGGCTCTAGTTTGTTTGAAGGTTATTTCAGTAGAAGAATTACCATGTACATCCAAGCCAATGGTCTGGATTCCGATTTTAACTAGAAATGCTAGTGAGCTGCCGGCTGTGGAGATAAGCTTCTTGATATCAGCTAGACAATCATGACCAATCTGTTGAGTATTGTTTCTGGAGGGAATCCTGGTATAACTGAAAAAGTGGTGGATGAGAAGTTTAAAGTCTCTGATATTTAGTAACCAGCTGATTTTAGACCACCCTCTTGGGCTCTCAGGAATACTATTTTGTATTGCCACTTCCTCCTGGTTGCTTGCTTTTAAGATCTGCAAATTAATGTATTAATACAAAAAAAAAAGTTCGTCATAAATTTGGAAGAGCTGCATAAATTCCATACAGTATTAATACTGATGGTGAAAATGAAATTTTGTTACGGATGTAGGGCTTTTTGTCAGGTGGCTAGAATGTCTCTTAAAATAATATATCATGGTGGCTAGTTAAGATTGTATTGTATTCTTGAAAAATGCTGAGAGTGGACATTAAATGTTCTCACCGCAAAAATGATAACTGTGAGGTAATACATATTTTAATTAGCTAGACGTAACTGTTCTACAATGTGTATA
This sequence comes from Sapajus apella, assembly GCF_009761245.1. Lineage (NCBI taxonomy): Eukaryota > Metazoa > Chordata > Mammalia > Primates > Cebidae > Sapajus > Sapajus apella. The sequence goes on along the minus strand of NW_022436956.1, from coordinate 26,342,724 downwards.
TACTCTGACATGTTGTACATGATAAGTACAGTTTATCAATTTGAAGTAAGTATGTTTGAAAACAAATTTGTCGAAATACAGAGTTTTAAAGTGTAAATCTTTTGAAGAACACTTATTTCTTATACATTCAGCCTTGGGCCTTGAATATTGCTTTTGAAATCTAAGAGCTAGCTCATGGGTAAATAGACTTTATTTTTGCAAGTATTTTTTAAAGAAAAATGTTCTTACGCCCTCTTTTAAAAAGTGCTTTTATTCTAGAATAAAAGCTTACTAGGGAACTTTGGTTATTAGTGTGTGGGTGATAACTTGTGCTTTGTGTTGTTTTGGGGAAAAGATGTGTATAATGTAAAATAGGTAAAATGGCCAGTGATCTTTTTAATGGGTGCTTGCCTTATGGAATTTGACTTTGAGTGTTTTCCATTTTCCATTGGGAGTCTTTTTCTTCTAAAATTCCACTGTTGGAATTTGTCTTATGTGTAGCCTTCTACATATATTCTGTTAACTGTGGCTTTAAATGGTTTGAACATGGTCTCTTTATGACTTTCGTCCTGACTCAGCCTCTTAGGTGCTCCCTGGGAATGAGTAGACGAGGTAGATAGAGGTGTGCTAGCCTTATTATTCCTTCCTAGGGGTCAGTTGAAACACATGAGAACATGGAGTGAGTATCTTTTTGGTCTCCTAGGTTCGTGTAACCCTTTGCCACATTCTGTGCCCCGTGTAGACTTGTGGGTCTATTTATTGCATTTTGCCATCTCTGAACTTGAAGGTAGAGTATTAAAATGGTTGAGTGTTGACTAGCCCTCAACCAATTGTTCTCCTCCTTTCTAATGGTTCTACACAGAATAAACTTTTCTACTTCTGAAGGTAATTCATTTAACCTCAAGAGTCTGGTTGCCTCAAGAGCATTTTGGAAGTGTCCTGCTTGAGTCAGCATTAACTGATTCCTGTTCTCTTTGGACCTGTAATCTTCCCTTGGTGGAGTCTGGGAGCTTCAGAAGTTACGATGTCTCTCCGTTATCTTGTCTGCTCAGCATGTCATCTCATTGCTTCCAAATATACTAGTAAATTTTGCCTTCACAGATGGTTTGGTCCAATACTGCTTAGGGGTCAGCTTTAAATTTGTATTTTTTTGTAGTGAACGAAGGTGAAAAACTTTGAGTCATATTATTCTGTGTTAAAATGCTGTGAGAAAGTTATTTGGTACTGGTCTTTCAGTTCTAAAACAAATAATTGGTGAAAGTAGGAAATTGTATGTTCAGCCTCACTCTGTCCCCTTTGTTGACTAGAAAAAGCAAGTAGGCATAAAGAAGAGGAAAGTATCCACTGGACTCTCAAATGCTGCCTTACTCCATGGAAAACTCGACTGTCCCCTTTATATCCCTTCCCCTAATGTTGGACTAATTCCTAATTATTCTTTAGATCTCAGTTCAGATGTTGGTTTCTCCAGGCAGTGCCGTCTCTCGGTATGTCAAAGCCCGATTTTTCTTCCAGCATTTGATGATAAAATTCTACCTAAGTATTGGTGGTATTCAGTCTCTTTATGCAGGGACATTCTGGGGCTTCTAAAAACAGGTTCTAGTGTACCTTTCTAGCAATCTTTCCTGCTGTTTGTGTACCGTGGCTTCAGTGGAGTTTCTTTTTCTTATTCACTCTTCAATACATTTTTCTTGTATTTTCTGGCTTCCACCCGCTTGTTCACACATTCTTCTCCTTTGTGACACCTTAGTCTCTTCACTACTTTAAATGCTAATGACTCCTGGCTGCATGGATGGTTTAGTCCGGTGCTGCCTAGGGGGACAGCTTTAAACTCATATTTCTTTCCCATCTTCAAGGCTCAACTGAAATTTCATTGCATATTCCATGACATATTTTGTTTTTCTCTGGCTAACCCTGAGAGGCCTCTTTTCCTTTCTGAGTTGGTAGTGTTTATTGCCCATGGTTGTCCTTTTGCACCTACTTACTTACTGTTTTATGACTGTTCTCTTGACTCTCTTGCTTGTGTGTTTGTTTTTTTCTAGTCAACAGGAACGTTAGATCACTGGAGACAGGGATTTTTATCTTCTGTTTCTTGGTGTTCTTTACAGTTTATGCCCACCACAAAGTTTCTCACTAAAAAGTTTATTTGCTCCTCATATTTTATAGCATGAATCCTGGTGAGAGTGCTTTGAGATTGTTTTTTTCTTTAAAAAATTTCTCCAGGTATCCAATAGTGTTCTCTGTTTTACTGCTTGTATGCCATGGCTGACATAAAGGTATCGGGAAAATCTGTGTGCAAGTAGCACAAGAGGCTTAATAACTGCAGGATGTCTTGTGGCCCATGTCAGTACAAATTTCTGAAGATACAGCATGAAATAAGATTTTACTAGGTGAGGGAAGTGAAGTAACATGGATTGGAGGCAAGTATTTTTCTTGAACAGATCTGTTTCTTGTAACTAATGCTTCTAAACAATTTCACTTCCATGGTGTAAATAAAATTCCCAGGAAGAGGAGTTGAATTTTTTTAAAAAAGTATATATTGGGTGTCATGTTTATTAAAAGATTAACTTTACTATGATCCTCTAGTGGCTTAGTGAGAAATTGTCTCCTTGTTATATGGGTAGGGAGCTATTTAAGAAAATCTCTTTAATTGATTTCTTTCTTAGAATTTAGATCATCTTCTGTGGAACAGCTTAAAAGTCACTAGGAATAACTAGTGATGGAAATGATATGAGATATGAGGTGTTCAGAGCCCTAGTTTTCTGTTATCAGAGATTAAAAGCCAGTCTCTGACATTTACTTGTTAGATGAACTTGTTTTCATGTTTACCTGTTCATCACACTGTTAAAATGTAAAATGCAGATTGCATTGATGTATTAAAGATTTTGTTTCTTTTTGTTTAGGTACAAAGAGGATGGTGAAGCTTTATTAATTTTGCTTCCCTCAGAAAAAGCTATGGTGCAACAACTTCTTCAGAAGAAAGTACCTGTGAAGGAAATCAAGTAAGAGCTACTTGTTGTCTTTATGTTTTTAGGAAAATGAAGGCATGAAATTGTTATGCTTAATTATGTACACCTAATTCCCTCCTCCTCCTAATTTATTCAGCTGCCTGGTTTGACTTTTATAAAAAGGCTCTTTTTACAACAGTTTTAGGTTCACAGAAAAATTGAGAGGAAGATATAGAGTTCTCATATACCTCATTCCCTGAACATGCACAGCCTCTGCCATTATCAACATTCCCCAACAGAGGATATCTGCTACAATTGACAAATCGGTGTTGACATTTTTTCACCAAAGTCCATAGTTTACACTAAGGCTCATTCTTGGTGTTGTCCATTTTGTGGGTTTGTACAAATGTGTAATGATGCATATCTAGGATTTTAATGTCATATGGCATTTTCACTGCTCTAAAAATCCTGTGTTCTTCCTATTTATTTCTCTCCCCTCCCCCTGAACCTCTGACAACTACTGATCTTTTTACTGTCTCCATAGTTATCTTTCCAGAATGTCATATATTATAGTTGGAATTATATAGTACATAGCCTTTTAATATTGGCATTTTTCACTTAGTAGTATGCATTTAATGTTCCTCCATGTCTTTTCATGGCTTCATACTACATTTCCCTTTAGTACTGAATGACATTTCATTGTCTGGATGCAACAGTTTTTATTCACCTACTGAATATATATTTTTAAATTTTGTTTTGTTTTGACCTTGTGTATATAATCAATTCAACTATAGCCTGGCTACAAAAAATGACAGATTTGTATTGATTTTATGCAAATAACCAAATTGCCATAAAAGCTAGTAAGTTGTCTGAATTCTGAGGGGTCAGGGAGAATAAGGTATTATATAAAGCATGTGTCATTTATGGGTTACTAAACAGAGGGTTAAAGATGGATTAAGAAGAGTAAGGATCTTTTCACTCCCTTAATAAAAATACGTAAAACCCTATCAGTAGTATTAAAATGAAATAACCACAATTAGATTGTTCTCAGCAGTTCCCTTGGTCCTACTTAAGTCTTACAACTAGTGGATGTTGGATTAACCTTTGGCTTTCAAAGGTCTAAAGGACATCTTAATTGCTTCCAAGTTTTGGCAATTATGAATAAAGCTGCTATAATGAAGGATTTTGTGTACACATAAGTTTTCAACTCCTTTGGATAAATATTACCAAGGAGCATGATTGCTGGACCAGATGGTAAGAATATGTTTGGTTTAGTAAGAAACTGCCAAACTGTCTTCCAAAGTGGCTACACCATTTTGAATTCCTGCCAGCAATGAATGAATTTCTGTTGCTCCACATCCTTGTCAGCATTTGCAGATATTCTTGATCAAGGTGAGGAAATTGTCCCCTATTCCTAGTTTACTGAGTTTAAAGAAAAAGATCATGAGTGGGTATTGGAATTTAAAAAAAAAAAAAAAAAAAAAAAAAAATTTAAAAGAAAATCTGTTGAGATAATGAGATTTTTTTCTTTGTGAATGTTAAACCAGCCTTGCATTCCTGGGATAAATCTCACTTGATTGTGATTTATAACTATTTTTATACCTTGTTGGATTTAATTTGCTAATATTTTGTTAGATTTATACCTAAGTGTATCATTTTTGGGAGTGCTAATAATGTAAATGGTGTTGTTTTTAGTTTCAAATTCCACTTCTTTATTGCTGGTGAATTGATGTTCATAGTATTCTTTTTTTGGAGGGGGGTGGGGGACAGAGTCTTACTCTGCAGGTGCAATCTTGGCTTACTGCATGCAACCTCTGCCTCCTGGATTCAAGCAATTCTCAGCCTCCCAAGAAGCTCGAATTACAGGCATGTGCCACCATGCCTGGCTAGTTTTTGTATTTTTAGTAGCGATGTAGTCTTGCTATGTTGGCCAGGCTGGTCTTGAACTCCTAGCCTCAAGCAATCTGCCTGCCCTAGCCTCCTAAAGTTGTTCATAGTATTCTTTTTATCCTTTTAATGTCTGTGGGGTTTGTACTGATTTTCCTTTTTTCATTTGTGATAAAAACAGGAAAGTGATTAACTTTTGTATATTAACCTTCAATCTTGTAGTCTTGCTATAATTGCTTATTAGTCTAGTAGTTTCTTTGTTCATTCTTTTTGATTTCCTACATAGATGATCATGTCATCTGTGAACAAAACCAGTTCTGTTTCTTCTTTCCCAATCAGTATGCCTTTGATTTCCTTTTCTTGTCTTATTGTGTTAATTAGGAATACTAGAGTGATGTCGGACAGCACTGGAGAGAGGGGGTGTCTTTGATCTTAGCAGGAGAGCTTCCAGTTTCTTACCATGAAGTATGATATTAGTAGTAGGTTTTTGTATTTGTTGAGGACTTTTGCATCTATCATGTTAATTGATTAGTCTGTAGGTTTTTTTTTCTCCCCTGTAATGTTTGTATCTGGTTTTGGTGTTAAAGTGATGTTGGCCTCATAGAATGAGTTAGGAAGTATTCCCGCTGCTTCTGTCTTCTGAAAGAGATGTTAGGAAATTGGTATTTCTTTCTTAAATGTTTGGTAGAATTTATAGGCAAGCCCATTTGGGCTTGGTAATTTCTGTTTTGAAAGGTTATGAATTACTGATTCAATTTCTTTAATAGATAGCCTATTGAGAGTGTTTATTTCTTATATGAATTTTGGCAGATTTTGTCATTCAAGGAATTGGTCTGTTTCATCTAGGTTATCAAATATGTGGGCATAGAGGTGTTCATAATACCCCTTTTTATCCTTCTACTATCCATGAGATTTGTAATGATGTTTCTTCTTTCATTTCTGAAAATAACTTGTGTCCTTTTATTTTCTTATTATGGTTATAGGCTTATGAATTTTTTTAGTTGTTCTTTTCAAAGAACCAGCTCTTGGTTTAATTTTTTTCCCTTTATTGATTTCCTGTTTTCAACTTCAGTCATTTCTGCTCTAGTTCTTTCTTCTTCTGCTTGCTCTTGATTTAATTTACTCCTTTTCTGTTTCCCAAGTTGGAACTGTAGATGATTGATTTTTAGGCACTTTCTTTCTAATACAGTCATGTGTTGCTTAATGATGGGAATAAGTTCTGAGAAGTGCATCATTAATTTTTTCCTTGTATAAACATCATTGAATACACTTACACAAACCTGGGTGGTATAGCTTACTGTACACCTAGGCTATATGGTGTACCCTGTTGCATTTAGGCTACAAACCTGTACAGCATGAATACTGTACATGCTGTACACTGAATACTGTGGGCAATTGTAACACAATGGTAGGTATTTGTGTATCTAAATGTAGAAAAGGTACAGTAAAAATACAGTATAAAGGATAAAAAGCATACCTGCATAGGGCACTAACTATAGTGCTTGCAGGACCGGAAGTTGCTCTGGGTGTCAGTGAGTGGTGCGTGAATATGAAGGGTTAGCACATTACTGTATGCAACTGTAGACTTGGTAAACACTGTACACGTGGGCTATACTAAACTTTTTTTTTTCAGTAATCTTACCTTGCTGTAACTTCTTTTACTTTATAAACTTTTAATTTAGCTTCTTGATTCTTTTGTAATTGTACTTAGCTTAAAACACACATTATACAGCTATACAAAAATATTTCTTTTATATCCTTACTCTACAAGTTTTTTTTGGTTAAAAATATTTTTTTTCCTTTAAAACTTTTTTTGTTAAAAATAGAGACACAAACACATGAGGCTAGGCCTACACAGGGTCAGGATCATTAATATCACTGTCTTTCATTTCCACATCATCACACTAGAAAGCCTTCAGGGGCAATAACACGCATGGAGCTGTCATCATTTATGATAACAGTGCCTCCTTCTACAGTACTTCCTGAAGGACCTGCCTTAGGGCATTTTTATAAGTAGAAGGAAAACACTGTAAAATAATAAAAAGTATAGTGAATGAATCAGTTAACAGTTGTTTATCATTTTAAAGTATTATGTACATCACCTAATTGTAAGTGCCATACTTTTATTTATCTCGCAGTGCAGTGCATTTGCTTACACCAGCATCACCATAAACATGTGAGTAATGTGTTGCCCTACCGTGTTAAGATGGCTGCGACATCACTAGGTGATAGGAGTTTTTCAGCTTCACTAGCATACTGCAGCCTTTGTCTTCCAGGCTTAAGTGATCCTCCTGAGTAGCTGGGACTACAGTCCTGTGCCACCATGCCTGGCTAATTTTTTTGATTATTATTAGAGACAAGGTCTTACTGTGTTGCTGAGGATGATCTTGAACTCCTGAGCTCAAGCAGTCCGTGGACTCCCAAAGTGCTAGCATTACAGGTGTGAGCCACTGCTCCTGGCTTTCATTACAGCCTAATGGGACCACTATTGTATATGCAGTCCATCACTGACTGACACATCATTATGTGACTCACGACTGTATATGCATTCAGTGGTATAAATTTCCCTCTAAGTATTGTTTTTGTTGTGTTCCACAAATTTTGTAAGTAATTTTCATTTTTATTCATGAGAAATTTTAAAATATTTTGATTTTGTTTTGACTTGTGTTAGAGGTGTGTTTAATCTCCATCTATTTTAGAATTTTCTAGTTACCTTTCTGTTATTTGTAGTTTATTTTTTTGAGACAGAGTCTTGCTCTGTTGCCCAGGCTGGAGTGAAGTGGCATGATCTCGGCTCACTGCAACCTCCACCTCCCGGGTTCAAGCGATTCTCCTGCCTCAGCCTCCCAGTACCTGGGATTACAGGTGTGTGCCACCATGCCTGACAGATTTTTGTATTTTTCGTAGAGATGGGGTTTCGCCATGTTGGCCAGGCTGGTCTTGAATTCCTGACCCCAGGTGATCTGCCCTCCTCAGCCTCCCAAAATGCTGTGATTACAGGTATGAGCCATCGTGCCTGCCCTATTTCTAGTTTAATTCCATTGTGGTCAGAAAGAAGATATTGTATGATTTATATTCTTTTAGTTTTGCTAAGACATGTTTTATGGACCAGAATGTTTTATTTTGGTGAATGTTCCATGTGAGCTTGAGAAGATGTGTATTATGTTGTTGGATAAAGTAGTCTCTAGATGTCTAGTGCGTCCAGTTGATTGATGGTATTGTTGAGTTCAACTATGTTCTTACTGACTTTCTGCCTGCTGGATTTGTCTATTTCTGATAGAAAGGTGTTGAAGTCTCTGATTATAACAGTGGATTCATCTTTCTGGATGCAGTTCTATGAGTATTTTCCTCACATAGTTTGATGCTCTATTGTTAGGAGCCTATACATTAAGGATTGTTGCCTTTTTGGAGAATTGACTTCTTTATCATTATGTCATGCCATTTATCCCTCATAAGTTCTTTGCTTGGCAGCCTGCTCTGTCCGACATTAGTATAGCTATTTTTGCCTTCTTTTCATTAGTGTTAGCATGATATATTTTTATCAAACCACTTTTATTAATTTATATGTCTTTGTATTGAAAGTTGGTTTATTGTAGAAAGTTGGTTTATTGTTGTCTGACATTAGAATAGCTATTTTTGCTTTCTTATCATTAGTGTTAGCATGATATATTTTTATCAAATCACTTTTATTTATGTATCTTCATATTGAAAGTTGTTTTATTGTAGACAACATATAGTTAGGTCTTATTTTTTGATCCACTCTGACAACATCTCTTAATTGATGCATTTAGGCCATTGATGTTGAAAGTGATTATTGATATAGTTGGATGAATAGCTAATGTATTTGTTACTGTTTTCTGTTTGTTGCCCTTGTTCTTTCTTTCTTATGTTTTTCTCCTCTCTTTCTGTATCTGAGAATCACAAGATTGTTTTCTCCCCTTAGCATACCAGTTTGTTGTTTTTCACTTTTTTTTTAGTGCTTGCTCTAATGTTTTTGCAATATACATTTAAAAGTAATCCAAGCCCATTTTGAAATAATGACATAATGCTACAGCACTTCACAGGTTGTGTGAGTACTTTATAACGTAATTCTGATTTCTCCCTCCTGTCCCTTATATCATTGATGTCATTCATTTCACTTATGTAAAGCATACATAAGCATATATACATAAGATATATATGTAAACATACATAATCAAACATGCTGGGGCTATTATTTTGAAAAAAACTTAGATTAAAAATAAGAAATTTTTTTTTTTTTTTTTTTGAGATGGAGTGCAATGGCGTGATCTCGGCTTACCGCAACCTCCGCCTCCTGGGTTCAGGCAATTCTCCTGACTCAGCCTCCTGAGTAGCTGGGACTACAGGCACGCGCCACCACGCCCAGCTAATTTTTTGTATTTTTAGTAGAGGCGGGGTTTCACCATGTTGACCAGGATGGTCTCGATCTCTTGACCTCGTGATCCACCCGCCTCGGCCTCCCAAAGTGCTGGGATTACAGGCGTGAGCCACCGTGCCCGGCCTAAAAATTTTATTTTACCATCACTTATTCCTTTGTTGTGCTCTTCCTTTGTTATGAAGATCTGAGTTTCTCACTTAGGTTATTTTTTTTTCTCTCTAAAGAACTATTAAACATGTTTTGCAAGGCAATTCTGGCAATAAGTTTTGTCAATTTTTGTCTGAAAAAGTGCTTCTCTTTTGAAGGGTAGGTTTTGTTGGGGTACAGAGTTCTAGGTTGGTGGTTTTTCTCTTTCAACACTTTAAATATTTCATTCCATCTCTCCTTGCTTTTGTGGTGTCTGAGAAATCAGGTGTAATTCCTATCTTTGTTCTTCTATAGATAAGGTGCCCCCTGCCCACTTCTTTCAGGATTAAACAAATATTTAACTTTCTGTAGTTTGACAATGATATGCCTAGGCATAGTCTCAGTCTCTCTCTCTTCCCCACCCATCCCTCACTTTGACTTTATTGTGCTTTGAGCTTTCCGAGCTCTTGGATCTGTGGTTTGGTGTCTGACACTAATTTGGAGGAAATTCTGAGTCATTACTGTTTCAAGCATTGCTCTGTTTCTCTTCTCCTTCTGATACTCCCATCATGCGCATGTTCACTTTTCGTAATTGTCCCATAGTCCTTGGACTTCTGTTGTGGTGTTTTCAGTCAGCTTTGGAGGTTTTTATCAAGTTCAGAGATTGTTTCCTCAGCTGTATTAAATCTAGTAATAAATCTATCAAAGGCATCAGTCATTTCTGTTGCAGTTCTTTTTGTTCTCTCACATTTCTTTTTGATTCTTTCTTAGGATGTTCATCTTTCTGAATTATGTTGCCCATGTGTGCATGTTACCTGTTTTATCCATTAGAATCCTTAGCATATGAGTCATTGTTATTGTAAATTAAATTTCCGGTCTAATACTTCCAACATTCCTGCCATGTCTGGTTATGATGCTTGCTCTATCTCTTCAAATTATGTTTTTTGCTTTTAGTATGCCTTGTAATTTTTTTCACTATAGATATGATGTGCCAGGTATTATAAAAGGAACTCCTGTAAAATAGGCTTTAGTGGTGTTAGTGCTGTTGTGGTAAGGTGTAAGGGGTGGGGGCCGTGGGGGAAGCATTTTTAAGACCTATAGTAGGTATCAGTCTTTTAGTGAGCCTATGCCTCTGGACTGGGAACTTTACAAATTCTTCTCAGTCTCTGCCTTCCCACCACCCCAACTTAAGTGGGAAAGGATGGCTAGACTTGGGTGTTTCCCTCCTGCCAGGTCACTTAGGCTCTGTGAAAACCCTAAAAGGCTTGGCTGTCATTAACAAGGCCTGCCCTCAAGAGAAACTAGTTAAGAACAGAGTGCCCAGGCATATTTCAAAATGGTTCAGTTTCCCCTTGTTTTGCAGAAAGCATGAGGGATTTTTTCTGATATTTACTGTGAGAACTTTGTTGAGCTCCTGGGATAAAACTCATGAATGTGGGGCTGCCCTTTGAATGCGTCCGCCTGGAGTTTTTATTTCTCAGACTTGTCCACACTGAGGCTCCAGAAGGTTTTATCAATTACAGTTGAGGTTCTTCTACCCAGGCACTGACTCCCCCTGTTGTTTTTGCTCATGGCTCAGCTCAAGTAGGCTGTGACTCCCTGTACTCTCTTTCCTGTTTTGGGGACTGTGGTTTGTCCTATGTCCTCCATCTCTATCATGGATAAAAGAAGAGTTGTTGATTTTTTTCCCCAGTCTGTTCAACTTTTTACTTGTTGTGATGGACTGATGACTTCCAAGCTGCATCCGTAGGGTACTGGATATCAGAAGTCTCTTTTTTTTTTTCCCCTAAAAAAAACTTTTTAAACAGCCTTTTTCCAGACTGTTAGTGGAGAAAATGAGATGGAAAGGGAGAACTTGTTAACTTCAGGAAGCACTGATGATTGAAAGAATTAAACCTCCTGGGTGGAATTACTTTTGAGGTTGTCACTCCATTTTAGAGAGTTGTGCTCTCGGGTTACTAAAGATGTATAGATTCACAGTCAGTGGAATCCATCAGAATCTTACTTGTATTTGCCCAAAATAATTTTGAGAGTGGTTAGATTAGGGGAGGAGGGTTGAAGATATAGAAGAGACAAAATTGGTTGTGATTTGGTAATTGTTAAGGCCGAGTGAAAGTCTCTATCTTTTTGTATATTTTGAAATTTTTTATAATAAAAATAAGTAAAATCTAGCTCATCTACCACCACCTATCACCATCATGGCTTTGCAGAAACAATGTGGTTCAGCCTAACATCAGGGAAACGATGGGGTCGCTTTTGTGAAGCCTAGACCTCTAAGATTTTTCTTGCCTGTAGCTTATCTGGGCAGAAATAGATATCATCTCTGTCATAATATGCCTAATTTCTAAATAAGGGAATCACTACAGTCTTTGGCTACTTGTTTATTACTTGAAATTGGTTTTATGATGTTGACTGAAACAAATATTTATAAAAATGATATTAGGGTTAGGCATGGTGGCTCACACCTGTAACTCAGCACTTTGGGAATCCAAGGCAAAGGATTGCTTGAGGCCAGGAGTTCCAGACCAGCCTGGGCAACACATTGAGACCCTGTCCCTACAAAAGAAGAAGCAAACAGACTAGCTGGGCATGTTGATGCAAGCCTGTAGTCCTAGTTACTTGAGAAGCTGAGATGGGAAGTCACTTGAGCCCAGGAGTTCAAGGTTACAGCGGGCTATGATTGCACCACTACACTGCAGCCTCACTGAGGGAACAGAGTGAGACTGCTTTAAAAAAAAATTAGATTTCATTTATTCCATTTCATGTAGAATGGATCTCTAAACAGATAGACTACTTTCTATCTGCTGAGTTAAGAAGTAGCCAATGCTAATTGTGGTGTTAATCTAAGTATCTCACTCATCATGGGATGTTTAGAGAAAGCATCTGATGTGTCATTTCTTCATTTCTTTTCTCCTGTGTTATTCATAATAGGCAAGAAAGTCAAACTTATATGTAGTTTAATGTCCGTCTAATCTGATTCATAGTTGAGAAATAGTTATACGTTTAAAAATACTGAGGAAAATAGGAAAATGGTGCTTACTATTTTTAGTCTCCAAAATTGAGATATATTTTAACCTTTATCTTTTTGTTACAAAGAATCAATCCAGAAAAACTTATAGATGTCCAGAAAAAATTGGAATCTTTTTTAGCTCAAGATCAAGATTTAAAAGAAAGAGCTCAAAGGGTAAGTCATTTTTGAATTGGATACCTTCATCAAATGGAAAAATAGTAAAGTTTATCATTTTCTGCTACTTCTAGGTTCCATGTTTATGCCTCAGATAGTCAAGAAGTGTAATTTGCTGATAAATAAATCTAGCTAATTCTTTTCTTTTTTTTTGCCAGAATTTTTTTTTTTTTTTTTTTTTTTTTGAGACACAGTCTTGCTCTGTAGCCCAAGCTGGAGCACAGTGGCACGATCTTGGCTCACTACAACCTTTGCCACTTGGGCTCAAGTGATTCTTGTGCCTCAGCTTCCTGAGTAGCTGGAACTACAGGTGTGAGCCATCACCATGCCTAATTTTTTGTATTTTAGTAGAGAACGGGTTTCACCATGTTGGCCAGAGTGGTCTGGAACTCCTGAGCTCAGGTCATCCGCCCACCTTGGCCTCCCAAAAGTGCTGGGATTACAGGTGTGAGCCACTACTACGCCCGGCTAGTCTAGCTTATTTAAAATTTTGAAAAATATTTTTATATATAGATTGGGAAAATCATCTTTAGTTTTGTCAAAAACATATGGAAAGTCCTCTTAAATAAGATGCTTTGGATGCACAATGACCTGATTTCTAATACTTGATAATGTTATTAACTTTTTATTTCTTTAGTAAAGTTGCTGTAACTCCTGTTTGTGCTTTCTTGACTGTGAGATTAATATCTTCCAATATTAGAATAAATTTTTAGAAAGTATAGAACTCTAGCTGTATTATCTTTAGGAATGAGATTTTTACTGGGAACGTTACAAATTCTTCTCAGTCTCTGCCTTGTATATGACTTAATATTCCCCAATTACTTTTCTGGACTTAAAACTCTTGATTAGCAAATATATAAGGAAGTCAATATTTAGTTTTATTTTTCTTAATTGAAAAATTATATTTCTGGTATGTAACATGTTTTGAAATATACATTGTATAGTTGCTAAATGAAGCTGACTAGCATAGGTATGGTGAGAAATCTATTTAAAATTTTTTTTTTTAGTTTTTAGAGTAGCCCACAATACATTCTTTGGTAAAGAAAGATGTGAAATTATTTTTAATTGTGCTTTTTAATTTGAGTCCCTCTCATTTTCACCTGTCTTTACTGTCTTTTATTGCATTTACAAGATCTTTGCATCTCCAATAGCATATCAACAATGAGCCTGATAATAGGGATTCAGAGGTTGCATTCAGTAGATAGATGAAGTGGGAGGAAGAAAATAAAGGAAGAGTTATAGAAAGATCAGTCTGGTCAGGCACGGTGGCTCACACCTCTAATCCCAGCACTTTGGGAGACCGAGGTGGGTGGATCATGAGGTCAAGAGATCGGGACCATCCTGGCCAACATGGTGAAACCCCTTCTCTACTAAAAATACAAAAATTAACTGAGTTTGGTGGCGTGCGCCTGTAGTCCCAGCTACTTAGGAGGCTGAGGCAGAAGAATTGCTTGAACCCGGAGGTGGAGGTTGCAGTGAGCTGAGATTGCACCACTGCACTCCAGCCTGAGAAAGGTCACCCTAAGTTGATAGAATAGCATGAGCAGAAAACCATTAAGTAGGTGGGCTTTTATGTAGTAATTTTGAAACTGATTCCTGGCAAAGAAGTAAGTTTTTTGTTTGTTTGTTTTGAGACAGAATTTCGCTTTTATTGCCCAGGCTGGAGTGCAATGGCATGATCTTGGCTCACTGCAACCTCTGCCTCCCAGGTTCAAGTGATTCTCCTGCCTCAGCCTCCCAAGTAGCTGAGATTACAGGTGCCTGCCACCACACCTGGCTAATTTTTTGTATTTTTAGTAGAGATAGGGTTTCACCATGCTGGCCAAGCTGGTCTTGAACTCCTGGCCTCAAGTGATCCACCTGTCTCAGCCTCCCAAAGTGCTGGGATTACAAATATAAACCACTGCCCCCAGCCAGAAGTAAGTTTTATTTAAAGAACAGATCTTAAATATTTTGCTAACTTATTTTATATTTTAGCAAATTATCATTGGTGTGCTTAGAATAACATTAATGATGAGGCTAAAATTTGAGTGATTACTGTGTATCGGGTACTTAGTTATGACAAGACTTTTACATATATTGTTGCCTAATCTTTCCAACAACCAGTGAGGTAGATGGTATTGATTTGACTGTACAAATGAGTAAATTCTAGCTTGAAAGTTAAAAAATGTTTAGGGTGACTGGGTGCAGTGGCTCACGCCTATAATCCCAGCACTCTGGAAGGCTGAGGTGGGCAGATCCCTTGAGGCCAGGAATTTGAGACCAGCCGGGCCAACATGGTAAAACCCTGTCTCTACTAAAAATAAATAATAATAATAATAAATTAGCTGGGTGGTGGTGGTACATGCCTGTAATCCCAGCTACTTGGGTGGCTGAAGCATGAGAATTGCTTGAGCCCTGGAAGCAGAAACTGTAGTGAGCCATGAGCAGAGATTGTGCCACTGTACTGCAGCCTGGGCTACAGAGTGAGACTCCGTCTCAAAAAACAAAAAACAAAAAAACAAAAAAAACAAACCCCCTCCTCCACAAAAAAACCACAAAACTATCTAGAGTAACATAGTTATTAAGTGGAAGACCTGAGACTTAAATCCAGGTCTAACTTTCTTGAGACCTACTATGTTAGGAGAAATTAATTCCAAACTCTGAGAGAATCCAATGGTAAGCTATACCAAGCTGGATAAGTTCACTTTACCTGAGATCCAATGAAAAGGATCGTTGAACAAATTGTTGATTTTCTTTTTTCTTAAAAATTTTGGGCATGCAAATGTGTGAATGTTTTGTCTAGCAAACATCCTTCAAACTTGCAATTAAAATCTTCTAGGAGCTTTGGAAGTAGTATACACATTTAAACATAATAGATTAATTTTGGTGTGTAATGACTTGCTGCATGCCTAGGAGGTCATTCACTTATCTATCAGAAAATATGAAACATTGGAAAGATGTTGTTTTATTGGTTTGTGTATACAACGGATGAGTCTTCCAGAACACAGATTATAGAAAAGCACGTTGAAATAAATGATGTGATTTATTGGGTGTCATGCATGGTTTAGCAGAACGGCTGTGTCACCAGCAGTGGCAAGCTATCTAGTTTCATAGAAGTGATATTCTAGGTTTCGATTCTAATCCGGATAGAACAAAAGTGATAAGCAACTGAAGTGATTGCTTGTGGATGATTGTAGTAGAAAAATTATCTTTAAACGGGTGCTAGATAAAATGTGAAGTTTAGGAAGTATGGAAACAGGTACTAAATACGCTTGACAAAGTCAACTTAAAAATAAAAAATTATCTAGGTGTGTTTTGTTATCTGTTTATTTGACAGACTGACAAAGGATCAGGACCCTGTTTATATATTCTGGTTTGTGTAACACTAGTATGAAGATAGTTTTTTTTTTTTTTTTTTTTTTTTTAAACAGAAACAGAAAAGATTCCAAGTTAATGATGAATTACTTGAAATCATAAAAAGGAAAAGCTTTAGCAATAAAGCTTTTACTGTCATGATTTTATTAAATCTCAATATGTCAGATTTTATATAATTGGAAAACCTTATCTTTTGACACAATAAAAAGTATTATCAATAACTAGCATTTATTACTGTATTTCAGAAAATATGCTGGGTACCTGTGTGCATTTTAAAAATTTTATTCTCATAACTCTAAGTAGTATCTCATTTTAGATAGATGAGGATACTGACATGTAAAGAAACAAATTTGCTCTGGGAGTAAGATTTTGAGCTCTGAATAGATTCCAAATCTGCATTATTCCAAAGCCTATATTTTCCTCATTGTGTATCTTATTGTAACGGAATTATACTAACTTTTAGAGTGGCTTTTTGGAAAGATGATATTCTGTGTTAGGTTGGCTTGATGAAATCAAATGCAAAGTTTTTCTAATATTACAGTTCTAAAAGGTGTTTTCATGTGTGTATGGAATGGAGACATACTGAACTATTTTGTGGTTTTTCAGTACTATTGAATTTATCTCAATGGTTAATTTTCTTATATTTTGGTCTAAACTCATTTTTAATTTCCATCATATTGTACTTTTCAACCTCTTAATTCACAGTGTTTCGTCTCCTATATACGGTCGGTATATCTGATGAAGAATAAAGAAGTATTTGATGTGAGCAAGTTACCTATACCTGAATATGCCCTGTAAGTATTCCTAATACAGTTGTAATAGTGAATCCTCAAAGTTAGAGGGAATTAATTAGTTAATTTAGAGATGGGGTCTTGCTATGTTGTTCAGGTTGGTCTTGAACTTCTGGGCTCAAGCAATCCACCCACATCAGCTTCCCGAAGTGCTAGGATTAGAGGTGTAAGCCACCACACCTGGCCAGAGGGAATTTGTTTGAAATCTGTTCTCTGAGGTTTTTAGTTTAGACTACTCTGTCTTAAGTTAAAAGAATCTGTTTGTTAAAGATCTGCAGTGAAAAAGATGAAATCAACTTGGCAGAAAATTAGTTCAGTGTTCAGTTCTTGTTATCAGAGAGCAGTTTGTTATTTGTAAGTATAAATTCCTTAGAGTAACATTGGCTCTTTCCTATAGTTTGATTTTAAAGGAGATGGAGAGCAACCAATAAGCATTCTTTAAAATCTCTAAATGTCTAAGTTTTCTCTTGTTCTCTGAAACCCTTGCCTGGATTACCATAGACATTTTATGCTTTGGATATGTGTCTCTTTGCTGGTTCTTCTTATGTTAGGTTGCTTACTGCCTGAATGAATATTCCTTCTGTCTTGGTGTTTCTTATAGGTACTCATGGTTACTATGGCAAGATGTCCGTTTTTAGTAACTGAGGTTACTATTGTATGAAACAGAATGGTTGGTTTTGTTTTGGCTTAGTATTTGAGGGATTTTTTTGGGGGAGGAGACAGGGTCTTTCTCTGTCACCCAGGCCAGGGTGCAGAGGAGTGATCATGGCTCACTGCATCCTTGACCTCCTGGGCTTAGGTTATCCTCCCGTCACAGCCTCCTGAGTAGCTGGGACTACAGGTGCATGCTACCATGCCTGGCTAGTTTTCTGTATTTTCTGTAGAGACAGGGTTTCACCATATTGCCCAGGCTGGTTTCAAACTCCTGGGCTCAAGTGATCCTCCCTGCCTCAGCCTTCCAAAGTGCTGACATTACAGGTGTGAGCCACTGCGCCTGACCAGGTTTTGTTTTTTAACCTTTTGACTTATGAATGAGGAATGTTTATTCTTCAGTGGGATCCTACCTGTGGGAGTGGTAAAAACACTGGCAAAATCTTATAGAAGCACCCTTGAGATAATCATACTTTGAATATCAGCATGAAATTTCCCAGACCGTGGTGAAATATGTGGTTACAAGGCAAGGTTGGTTTGTTTGGCTTGTTCTTAGGCATTTGAGTGCCTTTACCTTTAAACTGAGTCTAACTACAACATATATCTGAGTGAGCTGCTGTTTTCTATTCCTTGTTAGAATATATGTTTACCATAACAGGCGATAGGTCAGTTGTTACATTTTTGAATCTTTTAAATTGCTTTATAGCAGTCCAGGGTTGCTGTCTTTCCCGTTGAGTGATAGGTGGAAAACCATGTGCCATGGATAACACGTTGCTTGCTCATGTTTATATACCAGTTCCTAGTTTTATTATTTCTGAATATGATCCATGGCTTAGGCTATTAGCTGACTTTTGGCCCCCTGGGAATTTTTATCCTGGTTTTCTGATTTGACTTACGTGGAATATTAGCAGACAGGAAAGGCACAGGTCTTTAACACTGTAAGCCATATTTAGGGAAGAATTTGGTGCAATAGATTCCAGTACATTTTATCTGTTGGTAGTTGAAGACTTTTGCTTTTTGTGATGCTTAGAGAAGGCAGAAAATTAACTTGAGAACAAATTTTAGTATAATTGAATTTGGTATTTTAATTTTTGTAGATATTTAGCTGTGTAGTTTCTTGAGGTATGCAATTTCCTTTAGAAGCCTTTGATACCTAAAGCAGTGCTATGTGTATAAGATATATTAAAGGTTTTAAAAATTTTACTAAAGAAACGTGTTTTGAATACCTAATATGTGCACGTCATTGTATTAGATGTTAAATTGTAGATATGTAATATGTACTGCTACCTTCAAGAAACTCAGTTTTAGTAGCTGAGAGAGACATAAAAATGTAAGTATGGTACATTGAGAGAAATCCTCTGGTTGAGTTTGTGATTGTAACCCTAACAGTGGTGATGGTGATGACATCAGGTTCTCATTAACTGCCTATATGCCAGGCAGTAGTTTTAAGCACATTAACATCTGTCAACTAATTTATTCTTACAACAACCCGGTGAGGTAGGTACTCTTAGCATCCTGTTTTGCACATGGAAAAGCTCTGGTGTAGAAAGATTAAATCATGAGTTCTCACAGCTAGTATGTGACAGCCAGATTCTGAACCTCAGCAGTCTTGTTTCTGAATCCATGCTTCTCAGCATTACATCTCTCAGTTTCTTTTAACCATGTCAGATAGGAAAAGAGCAGTGGGTCCATATTATGGTGTTAACTATTTATTCAGAGCAATCCTTGTTTTTAGATTTCCAGTTGATCAGTGAGAACTTAGTGAAAACTATTAGCTTTGATCCAAGCTGGGAAAGATATGATATTAAATTGAATCTTGACCTTAGATGGAGAAAATAAGATTTTTTTTTTTCTTTTTTGCTGTTTGGTTTCTAAAATCCATTTTTACAGCAATGATTGTGCCATATTCTGTTTCAGGATGGGACATGGGGACACATTCCAGTTCTTTTTCTGTAGATAAATGTATTTTGTCCTTTCATGATTATATCTCCTCTGGTTTATTTAGTACTTAACATTTTATGAAGTAATTTCATGTAGTTAGTTAATTGGATCTTTCCAGCAACTGTGAGATAGGCCTGGCAGGTACTTCCCCGTGTTATGAGGAAGCTAAAACTGAGAGAGTTGAATTGGAAATTGGCAAGTCTGGTACTTGGACTGTTATCTTGTTTCTGGTCCAGTGCTCTTTAGCTTATTCCATGTTACCCTTTTAAAGAAAAAACTGTGTCCAAAATGTTTTCTGACAGTTGTTCAGTGTATTTTGCCTTACTTTTTGGATCAGCTAACCTGTTAGTATCGAGTTGTATCTCACAGGAACATTTTCTTTAAAAAAGCTCTGGAAATCTCTGCTCTTGAGAAACTTTTGTGGTACCTATAAACATATCATTAGTGTTAACTCTTACCACATTTTTCCATATTTAAGGTCTCTTGGTCTTGCTGTGGCACCACGCATAAGATTTCTTCAGAAAATGCAGAAACAACCCACCAAAGAATTGGTAATGAGCCAAGCTAATAAAGTAATTGAACCAAGGGCTCCCTCCCTCACCAATGATGAAGTGGAAGAATTTAGAGCCTACTTCAGTGAGAAAATGTCCATCCTTCAGAAAGGTGGAAAAAGACTTGAAGGGAGAGAGCACAGACTGGCTAATGATACTAGTGATGAAGAACAGGAAGAAGAGGAGGAAGAAGAAGAGGAGGAGGAAGAAGAAGAAGAAGAAGAAGAGGAAGAAATGGAAGAGCAACTGGCAAAAGTAAAAGGATCTCAAGCTCCATCTCTTCCTAACACCAGTGAGGCACAGAAGATCAAGGAAGTTTCTACGCAGTTCCTGGACAGAGATGATGAGGAAGAAGATGCTGATTTCTTGAAGGTGAAGCGGCACAATGTGTTTGGATTGGACCTTAAAGAGGAGAAAACATTACAGGTAAGTTTACTCCTAATGGAAGGTCTTCTATTACATTGCCTTACTATGTGCTTGTTGTTGCCTTTTGGGGACTGTGGGAAGTGAAAACTAAGAGAAACTTAGGCTGACTTTCTTTGCAATGAACTCCTTTCCTCCATATTTAAACACAGAATAAGTGCCAGTGAATTTTCGTAGTATTCATAACTTTGAGAACTCGAAGAGGTTAACAACTTTAATCTTATTTACTGGTTTTCTGATGCTGTGTTTTAAAAGTTGCCAAAGTCTGATTATGTCTCAGAGGAAGGCGATGAAGTTCCTTGGTTTATGGCATGAAGATCCTTCATTATAATTCCTAAGATACTGCTTCTGATTAATTAAATTATAAGGAACAGTTGTAATTATTTAAATCTTTCTAAACATAAGTTTTGCTCTTAATGCAACATTTGTTTATGGGAACCAAGCCAGTATCTTAATTAGTAAGTGAACAGTTTTTTTTTAAAGTCTACTTACGAATGTTTATGACAAGTTTTCATGTAGATCCTTTGTTTTTCTGTAGCCATCTTCTAGGAGGAACAAAAGAAATAATCCATTTATGTAAAGCACTTGTTTTCCAGGGTGCTTTTGTAGGTGCACAGTAAATGTATTCCTCCTTCTCTCTTACTCTCCTTCTTACTTTCTATGCCTTTATTCTTGATCATCTTTTAAAAAGGGAATTGAATAAAAAGTGAAGCTTGATTCTTACTCTTTGTACAATGTTGAGTAAAATTCCTAGGCTCACAGTAGGAAATACATAATAGATTTTGATGTGAAACTTAGAAATGTATTTCTTTAAGTAACTGAAGATTATAAAACCTAGAAGATGTACTTATTGTACACTTAATATGTGTTCTGTGTTAGGCATTTTCTAGACATTTTCTCATTTAGTGTTTGAAATACCTTCAGAAGTAGTTACTATTATCTCATTATACAGGTGATGGAAAAAAAATAACTGAGGCACAGAGACAATATAATACTGTAGTGAGGTACAGAAGTAGTAAATGGCAAAGCTGGAATTTGAAGATAGGTATTCTGACTTTAATATTCATGCTCTTGTTCAGTAATCCTGTACTGTCTCATTCTGCTTCAAATTAGATCATGGTAAGTCTGCAGTTAAGACTCATTTTGTCAGTGAAGTAAACAGAAAAAGTTAGATTTTTGCTTTAAATAATTTAGCCACTGTATTAACTATTACATTTACCACTTTCTAAGAAATATGAACTAACCAAAGCATTAAATTGAGAAGGAATGTTATAATTTTATAATACTTAATGTTCACATAAGTAGGACATGTGTCTAAGTACTAATAGCTCATCTGGCATCAGAAAAATGTATATAGCAAAACAACTTTTTAAACTTCAAAAAAAGTTTTACTGTATATCAATTATCTAAACTAACTTTTTAATGTGTACAGTTTGAGTTCTGACAAATGTATGGTGTTATGTAATTACTACCACGATTAAGAATAGAATCAGTGTCATCACTCCAAAACATGTCTTGCTCCCTTAGCAATTACTTTACCCTTCACTTAACCTCTGGTAACCACTTATCTGATTTCTACCCCTGTAGTGTTGCATTTTTCAGAACGATATAGAAGTAGGATAATATAGTATTTAGCCTTTTGTGTCTGGCTTCTTTCATTTAGCTTAATGTTATTGCATGTACCAGTAGTTTGTTCCTTTTAATTGTTGAGTAGTATTTCATTGTATGGATGTACCACAGGTTTTAAATTGGCATTGATTGTTTCCATTTATGGTGGTAATGACAAAAGTCATTATAAACATACACATTTTTTATGTAGATAATTTTCTCATTTTTCAGGGAAACAAATGGGATTATGTTCTAGGAATAAGGTTACTGGGAACATATGTTAAGTATATGTTTAACTTTGAGAAACTCTCCAGTTGTTTTCAAAATCAGCTCTTCCAAGTTATGTTCCTGCCAGTTTGAGTTGCATCCCATCTTGTCGGCATATGGTATTGTCAGTCTTTTAATTTTAGCCATTCTAGTAGGCATGTAGTGATACCTTATTGCAGTTTTAATTTGCATTCCCTAATGACTGAACATCTCTACAGGTGCTTATTTGCCATTTATATATCTTCTTTGGTGAAATGTTTTCAAGTCCTCTGTCTCTCTTTTAAAATTGTGTTGCCTTAGTAAATTCTAAGAGTTCTTTATATATTCTGAATACATAGCCTTTATCAGATATATTTTGCTAATATTTTCTCCCAATCTGTGACTTGTTTTTATTTTAAGTGTCTTTTAATTGGCAAAGAGCAGATACCTTAAATTTTGAAGTCTGATTTATCACATTTTAGGTAATTTGTATATGTGACCTGTCTGATAAATCTGTGATTGACCCAAAATCACAGGTTTTCTCCTATGTTTTCTTCTAGAGGTTTTATAGTTTTGGCACTTATATTTAGGTCTAGAATCCACTTCACCTTAATTTTTGTATATCATGCTAAGTAAGGGTCGAGGTTCACTTTTTTACACATGTGGGTATCCAATTGATCAAGTAGCACTTGTTTGGAAAAAACTATGCTTTTTCCATTGAATTTACCATGACTCTTTGAAAGTCAGTTGACTATATATGTGTAAGTCTCTTTGTGGACTCGTGTTCTATATTTCTGTCCTTTCACCAGTAACTCCAATCTTGATTCATATAGTTTTATATTATGTCTTAAATCTGTGAGTCTATCAACTGATACATATTTTCCTAAAATTGCTTTGGCTATTTTTAGACCATTGCATTTTCATATAAGTTTTTGAATCAGCTACTTTGTATAAAAAGCCTGCTAATGACTTCATTGAGGTTGCACTGAATCTATAAATCTAACTGGAAAGAATTGACACTGTACAATACCTTTTTATTTAGGCCTTACTTAGTGTCTTTTTAGCATTGCTTTATAACTTTAAGTGTACATATTTGAGTCATCTCTTACTATTTGATATTTTTTAATGCTATTATAAATGGTATTTTTAAAATTTCAATTTCCAATTATTTGTTGCCAGTATATAGAAATAGTTTGTTTTTATAGACTGATCATTCTAAACTGACCTATTAGTTCTTATGGCTTTTTGGGAGTTGCTTGGGATTTTCTTTTGTAGCTGATTATGAGGTTTGTGAATAAACATGGTTTCATTTCTTCTTTATCATCTGTGTGCCTTATATTTCTTTTTTCTTTTTCTTTTGCTTGATTATACTGACTAGGATTTGTAGAATAGAAGTGGTAAGAGTAGCTGTTGCTGTGTTGTTCCTGATCTTACTGAGGGGGAAGCATTCAGTCTTTTACCATTACATCTGATGTTAGCTGTAGGTTTTTTTTGTAAATACCTATGACGTTGAGAAGCTTCCATCTATTCCTATCTGGTTTAGTGTTTTTATGATAAAATGAATTGTGACTTGTGTCAGAAGCTTTTTCTGTAACCATTGAGAAAATCATTAAGGTGATTATGTGGTGGTTTTTAGCCTGTTGATTATGGTGTATTGATTTCCCCCGCTACATGTTGAATCAAATAGAAGTTCCTTTGAAAAACTCCAATTAAGCAAGATTTCTTTATATTATAGGATTCTATTTGCTTATATTTTTGTTAAGGATCTTTCTGTTGTAAGGGATATTGGTTTGCATTTTTTTTTTTTTTTTTTTTTTTTTTTAATGACTCGACTGGGAATATGATACATTTTGAAAGCTTTTTATATATTTTGCCAGCCTAGAGGTCATGTTGTTCATTTTCCTACTGGCTTTATATGTCAGTTTCCATTTGTTCACACTATCACTGAATATTCACAGGTTTGCACTCTTTTGAAAATGAGTTAGAAGTACTGTCTCGTTTGACTCTTTCTTTGATTCCAATATGAATATTAATAATTTATATTAATATTAACATTAATTATTTAGAAAGTTATGATTTCTTCCTTAATCTGTGTATATATTGCTTATATGTATTTTTCCCTGTTATAGTATTAGTCTCTTTCCTGTTGATTTGTAAGATGTCCTCAAATAGTCAAGTTGTCTCTGGCTTTTAACTTTTTTATGTCCCCTGTCATACAAAATTGTTCATTTGCTTGCCTTCTCTACTTGATTTCAAATTCCTTGAAATACTGTCTTTTTACTCAAGTAAAAATACTTAGAATTTTATTGCCATATGAATAAATTCAGAATTGTGTTTTCACTTTAAACAGGAGGGTTCTTGATTTTATTTTCTATGTTAGAAATCAATTAATAGCTAATTTAAAAAACTCCGTTACACTCATGATCCAAACAGTAAAAATTCACATTTTGTTTTTTAAAAAATGTTAGCCACTAAGGTACAATTTCCTTACCTAACGTCAGTGTCTTAAGTTTTCTTGTTTGGACTGTTTATACCTTCAAATATAGATGACACACTGAGTCTTTTTAGTCATTCCTAGAAAGGACACATAGAAAATATATGTGAAGAGATCAACGATTTCATCCTTCAACTTTAGCATTCCTGTTTAACAATTACATTTTCATTTTATGCTGTGACAAGGGCATGGTTAAAGATGAGTGAAAACATGACCCTTATGTGGGTACATTTTAGTAAATGCAAATTTCAGTAAAATTGGGGAAAAAAATCTGGAAAAATGAAATAAAAAAACAAAAAGCACACACAGTATACAAGCTCATTTGAAAATTATTCTTAGATTCAATAGACAAAACTACTTTGGCAAATTGCAGTAAAAACTTCAAATGCTCATTCTAATAAAACAACAACATGCCCTTTTCTTAACTTGTTTGTTTCCTCTCATTCCTGTACAGACTTAGTGTTTTCACATCCAGGGCACCAGAGATGAACTTCAGCCAAGGTCGAGTGCTCTGTTCTCGAGGGCCAGGGTCTGGATCTCTCCGAGAGTGGTTTCAAGAAAAACCTCCTGTAAAATACCCTTTTACTCAGATTACAAAATGCTTTTGGTGGAAAATCTCTAGTAAAACACAGAAAATTATAAATAAAAATAAAAATAACCTATAATTCCACCACCTAGAGATAACGACTGTCTTTGTTTTTTTTAAGTATGAATATACACGTTTATTCATTTTTCTTTTTTTAGAAATAAGATCTTACTCTGTCACAGGCTGGAAGGCAGTGGTATGATCATGGGTCACTGTAGCCCCAAACTCCCAGGCCCGAGTGATCATTCTTCCCTAGCCTCCTGAGTAGCTAGGACTACAGGTGTATGCTACCATGCCTGGCTAATTTTTAAACAATTTTTTATAGAGCTGGAGTTTTGCTGTATTGCCCGGGATGGTCTCAAACTCCTGGCCCTAAGTGATCCTCTCACCTCGGCCTCCCAAAGTGCTGAGATTACGTACGGGCACTAAGCCACTGTGCTCTGCTCATATACCCATTTTTAAAGAAATGAGATGCCCCTAGGTATATATATTTCCCCATGTCATTATAGTGTCTTTGCAAATATTTTTAGTGGTTGCCTAATATGCCATTAACCTTTATTTAACCATTCCCCTCCTGTCGCATACTTAGGTTAATATCCTCCTTTTTAATCTCCATTTAAAGAGTTGTACTAATTGGCAGTTTTCTTTTCACCTTCCCTTTGACTACTCTCACCAGCATAATGTGGAACTGATTCTACAGTTCAAAAATGCAAGATAGGAATCTTCTCCTTATCTCATGTAAACACTTACTTTACAATAATTGTTTCAAAAATTTTACCCCCAAATGATTACTGAGCTACACATATTAGGGCACGAGATGACCTAGGTTTCTTTGGGTTACTGACAAGGTTCTAAGAGGGCCCCAGTGACACTATGTAATACCTCCTGTTGCTGTTCTTATTGAAGGAGGGTCGAAAATTCCTCCAGACCATATTCAGATCTGCTCATCTACATCCAGAGAGGTTTTACCATATCACATGTGGTAAAACCTCTGGGCCTGATAAACTATCAGTCCCTGAGGAGTGATTGATTAACCCACATTTCAGTAACTACCATAAAATATGATTCTGTATCCACTCAGCAGCATTGTCTCCCAAGTGCCCTTGATGCAGGGAGCAGGAATCAGCCTCTGCTTGTGACAGTGCAACTCTACGGAGCAAGTATCTTTTTCATAGAGTGAAAAAAATGAAACAAGGAAGAACAAAAGAAATTGATGCAAGCCTTTTCTTCCCCTCCATTAAACAGATAATGCCTGATTGGAGGTTTTATTTTGTACTTAAGAATAACTCACTTGTTAATAATGTACATCAGACCAGGCATAGTGACTAACACCTGTCATCTCCCTGAGGTTCAGGACTGCTTGAGCTCAGGAGTCCAGGGCTACAGCAAGCAATGGCTGAATCACAACACTCCAGCCTGAGCAAGAGAGAGAGATGCTGTCTCTAAAACAAACAACACAATGTACATCACTACTGTAATGTACATCAGATAGAAGATTTGGTCTGCAAATTCTTTAATGACATCTCTTGTGACCATCAGAATATCTTCCCGATGAATATTTTGAACATCTGGAAACATTCTTCTAAAGTCTGTTTGTTACCCTTGTCAATCGGTTTCATCTGATGGATTTTAAGATCTGGATTCTGGGCTATTTCTTCATGGTATTAGAACTAACAGATCAATTCAAGTGGGCATGAAGTTCCACTTTTGGCAATTCAGAGTAAAAGCTTATCTTCCATGGCTGATGCTCTTCTGCCTCCATCATGGTTTCACCAGGAAAACAATAGTCCTTCTCCACTCTTATTCTTGGTATGAACAATAGGATGAGATTTCAGTCAATAAATTCTGTGGTCCTGAATTTCCTTCATACTGCTTTACTTCTGTACATTTTGATAAGCTGTATGTGTAGCTCTGGGTTCAGCTTTACCTCTTAGAGATTTCTCAACTACGAGGACCTAGACAGGTTTTCCCTTATGACCAAAAGGCTTGTAGAAATGCGACAACTCTTGGTCCCCTAACACATGTCTCAGTGGTAGGGAGCTGTCTTCCTGGGGAAACATACTCCAGGGCAATCAAACAAAAGGAAAATATTGCCTTACTGATCAGTGTGCGTTCAGGGCCTGGTACAATGACTAGTGCAAATTTTACAAATGTTTCATGAATGAGGGAGAGAATTAACTGAATTTCTTATTCCTTCACTTCGGTTTTGTTTGCTATGACTTGTATAGAACTCATAGGTAGGGTTTATTTTTGGAAAACCTGTCTTTTGTGAAGTTCACCTCATTGATTTATGATTCAGAAGATATTGTTGAACTTTCTATAAATGTGAGCATAAAAAATTTACTTGACTCTGAATAATATACTGACGTAGGCTGAGCTTTATAATTTAATTTAGATAGTAAATGGTATCTATAGTGTTGGAAAATTCAGTTTACTAAGACTGCATTTGCATTATACTATAGGAAGTTCTATCTTTACACATGTACCAGCATG
The DNA here is from genome assembly GCF_009761245.1 of Sapajus apella. Taxonomy (NCBI): domain Eukaryota; kingdom Metazoa; phylum Chordata; class Mammalia; order Primates; family Cebidae; genus Sapajus; species Sapajus apella. The sequence continues at coordinate 26,315,063 of NW_022436956.1, read as the reverse complement.
GTTTTTTTTTTTTTTTACTGTAATAAATTAAAAATATATTGCATGTCTGTTGAATAAGAGGAACATTTTAGGGCAGTTGATAGGATTTTAGATGCTAAACAAGGAATGTTATGCAGTTTCTTCCTGTACATTCCCTATTACTATGCACAAACAAAGTTCTTGATTCTCCAGTTGAAATAGAAAGGCTAATTGCCTTTTCTTTTGTTTTGAGATGGAGTCTTGCTCTGTCACCCAGGTTGGAGTGCAGTGGCCAATTCTGGCTCACTGCAACCTCTGCCTCCTAGGCTCAAGCGATTCTCCTGTCTCAGCCTCTGGAGTAGCTGAGATTTACAGGTGCATGCCATCATAGCCGGCTAATTTTTATATTTTTAGTAGAGACGGGGTTTCACCATGTTGGCCAGGCTGGTCTGGAATTCCTGACCTCAGGTGATCTGCCCCCCATCAGCCTCCCAAAGTGCTGGGATTACAGTCATGAGCCACCATGCCCTGCCCCTGCCCCCCCC